>NC_142680.1:23115728-23283228 GCF_964200805.1 Pocillopora damicornis | reverse complement strand
AATGGTGGATGTTTTCCTAGATCTTTCCAAAGCATTTGACACTCTTGACCATCAAATCTTCTATGCCAAATAGGAGCACTATAGTATCAGTGACATGGCTCTGCAGTGGTTCAAAAGCTACTTTTCTTGCTGCTCACAATTTTTCCAATTCAATCAAGCTTGCTCTCCAATGCAAACCATCAAGTGTGGTGTCCCTCAAGGTTCGATTTTAGCCCCTCTACTGTTCATTCTATACATGAATGACCTCCCTAATGCGTCTAAATTAACAGACCCTCTGCTTTTTGCTGATGACACCAGTATCTTTTATTGTCACTCAAACCCAAATTGTTTAGAATCCATACTTAATCATGATGAGCTCCAAAATATTGATGTTTGGCTAGGCTCTCAGTTAATATAAAGAAAACTAGTATGTAATTTTTAAACCCAGACAGAAGAAATTTAACTCCAGCTTTTCTCTCTCCTTTGGAGGTAAACCCTTACAACAATCTAACACAACTAAATTCCTAAGGGTCTATATTGATGATCATCTCACCTGGAAACACCATATCAGCTACTATGTAAACAAATTGCTAAATCAATAGGTATTATATTCAGGTCTCACTTTTTCCTATCCTCTACCACCAAACTCACTTTGTACTACACCTTAATTTATCCCTATATCGTCTATTGTAACTGCGCCTGGTCGTCCACATATGTATCTAACTTTAAATAGAATTTATTACTTGCAAAAGTGAGCTGTTCTCCAAACTAGGAATTTTAGATATTTTCCAAGTCAATACATTTGAAATCACCAAATTCATGTTTTATTGTAGAAATAACTTATTGCCTCTATTGCTTCTCAATCTTTTTGCAACAAAAAGCCAAATTCACAATTATGGTACCAGAACAGCCAGTAATTATCGAATGCATTTGTGCCGTACAAATCTCAAGCAATTTACAATTCTCTATCAAGGTCCTAAAATCTGGAACTCTCTTCCTGTTTCAATCACTCATTCATCAAACCTTCTTAGTTTTAAGACGAAAATGCAAGAGTTTTTACTTAAATAATCACTGAATTGGCCTTAAGCCGCACATTCACAGCACTTTTTCTTTACTTTATTTATTAATGTAAGCGAGGTGGCTCTGCCATAAGCCTGGTGGCTTCCTGGGTCTCCTTGCCTTCTAGCTATAACCGCTGTAAATAAATTTTTTGTATTTTGTAAATAAGGCAAATAAAGATGATGATGATGATGAGGATGAATTTTCCTTCTAGGCATTCTGGAGGTTGGCTAAGTACAATCATCACCTGGGGAGTCATTGCCTGGATTGTATATTACATCTACCAGCGTTTTACATACAACCAATCACAGCAGTATCCTACATTTATTACTTGTAATGTGTTATGTGTAATTGGCCACATGCTGAGATCTGTATTATAACACCCAACATTTTCACTTTCCAGTGGTCCTTCAATTACCCAAAGTTTTCACTATCTAGTAATCACACAAGTTTCTTCTCTCGGTCTTCTATTTAATATGATGAAGTGATGGTATTGTACAGTTTCTTGCTTAAGAACTAAATAGAATATTCTTTAGGACATTTTTAGTACTATTTTTCATAAAGTTCTCCTTAACAGGAAATATTTTAGGAATAATTCAACTGGTAGTCATAATCAATTTTCCAGTCCCCCACCTCCTGGATTTCGGCCTGAGTATACACCAGGTAAGAATTTATGCATCCCCCCCCAAAAAAAAACGAAAAAAAAAAAGGTAATTGAATGATAACAATAACAAAAAAAATTAAAAAGAAGAAGAAGAAAGTAAGGAAAAGAAGACTTCTCAAAGTGGACTTTACCTTTTTAAGTAATAATGGACAAAGTTAGTGGTTTACCAGCCTTAAATAAATGTGAACTGTCAGGTTTTATACATTTGACAAGAGGAGGTTCAGGTACTCCCCCCCCCCTCCCCCTCAGCCACACCTTAAAAGACTGTGCTTTTTTCGCTGCTATTAGGAGGCCACACTACACATTCCAACAGCTGGACAGGAAATGCAGCAGGAACTGATGGTTGGCCGGGATTTTGGTCAGGTAATCACAATCATCTCAAAACCTCTTAACCAGGTTTCCTTTATTTATTGATGGACTATTATCAACTAAGACCTGAGCTTGTAGTGTTCATCAAGGTGCAGTCATGAAATGGTGAAGAAAGTGATTTATGAACCAGCTATTCTTGAGTTTCAAAATTTTGTTAAAATCAACAAGAACTGAGACTTTTTCTCGTCCGTGGATCAGGATACATGTATCGCTCCTATTGTTGTTATTAGGTGTTCAAGTTGATTGAGAAGATAAATCATAACATTTTTCCTTATTTGCTGATGCAATGTAGGTGCTGCCACCGGGGGACTTTTGGGATATCTGTTTGGAGGCTCAGGGTAAGAGCTTAAAAAACGCTTAAATGATAAAGAGAGTAATAAGCATGTGCATCTTTTAAACGTAGATAACAACCGGAAAGAGAGTTTTTATAACCTTAGGGGCTTGCGACAAACCTTTTGACCCTTGAAATGCGATAAAAGATGCCTTTCAGTTGATTGACTTACGTGGAAAGCGCACCAGAAGTAATTGCATTTTCCTTCCATTTGCTAGTTGTCTTGAAAAAACGTTCGCTTATGGTAACGCAACTGAGATCGGTAACGACAGCGTACTGTATATCTAACCAAAATACCAACCATAAGAATAACGATAACGATAACGATAACGGTAAAAGTAACAATAACGATAACAGTGACGTTAACGATAAGATAACGATAACGATAACAGTAATGAAAACAGAAACAGTGTTGATAACGGTTGTGATTAGTTGACGACCAAATGGGAACGGTGATGATAGAAATCACCATCTAGAAAAGTATTGTTGTTTGCGATCATATTAACGTTATGAGTGACGATGATATAGACAACTTTTTTTATCATTACTGTACAAACCGTCACAATCTTTCCTATGGTCACCATGATTACTGGTGTAATGCGCCATCCTAATTTTTTTTTTCTCATAAACAGCCGTCGCAATACTTACTATGATTACTATGGTCCGAGATACCATCAGCGAGGACCTGGGTACGGTTTTGGTGGAGGATCGGGCTGGTTTGGGTCCAACAACAGCTGGTCTTCAGGACGCTCCTCAGGTTGGACCTCAGGCAACAATTACAGAGGAAGCTCCTCTCCAAGCTCTCGGACCTCCTCAGGTGAGCGTGAGCTGAACTAAACCCCTGCTGTGTTTCAGACTATTTATTTTGACTTGCAACTTGCCGCGAAACAGACAATGTAAAGAGTTTCTGTGAATTGCGGTGGCAAACATTTTTTGATGCATTGAGTACTGAGTCGTAATCATAAATATAAATTTTTTTGGATTCGTCATCGTAACGTGACAGTAAGTCCTGTTCTGTTGTACTGAATGTACCACAGAATTCCCTTTGTTAAGATTTTCAGCTCTGTTCTCTGGGAGAAATCCTCTGTAGGGATTAAAAGATATGATTGGTCAGTGAGCCACCCATAAGAGGTGGACCGACCACTTTTTGGTGTGTCACACTGACAATACCACGACGTAGAATAAATATTGTGTGAAAAATACCGTAATTTATTGGGGTCAATTTCCTTTGCAGGGTTCGGTGGAACCAAACGTCGCTAAAAACTGATTAAAAGAAAACCGTTGATACCTCATGCACACTTATATTAAAGGCTGTTCACTTCCTGACAGTAACAGGAAACCTTTCGAGGAGGGGAAGGGAGATATTGGTCAGCATTGCACATTAGAGCCCAGCTTTCTCTGTCTGAAGGCTTCAGTTGTTTGATTAGTTCAATAGGTAACCTATCGTTGTTCAGCTAATTTTTACGGCCTAATATTAACACTTGCATATAATAGTTAGTGATTTAGGGTTATTTTCATAGTCGTTTACAATAGCCATCATCCTCGCAAAGAAAACGTCTTCTTTTTCTACTTAGTTGAGCCTTAAAAACCATTATCAGGTTACTATTAGCAACGGTAAATTATCCGTCGTATTTTGTTTATTTAAACACTAAATTTGGTTTTACTCTAAATTTGAAACAAGTGTCACGTACATAAGCAACGTAAAAAGGCTTCCTCTAAGAAGCCTTCTTCTAGTAAATAAAAGTTTTTCTAAAATTAAAAGAATGACAGAGTCCCTTTTATTGATTTTTCCCCTCAAATACTAAACCTAACAATATTCCGTTCCCAATTATTCTACTTTAAAGAGAGATTGTGCTGTTCTTCTTAGTCAAAAAAAGATGTGTGGCCTCGAAACTCATACAGAATTTACACCTTATAACCCTCTTTCTAACGAAGTAATAATTCTTCCGCAAATCCTCTTATTTGCCGAGATATATACGCATGAATATCAAAACAAAAGCATTTTGTTAATAAACCTTTGGCAAACTGTCAGAAGCACAAGCGAAACATAGGTTTTTAGCTCATTTTCAAAGATTCTATTGTTGCAATATTCAGAGGGGAAAAGAAAGAGGCGTGCCTTTGGAACTCATACTAAATACACAGCTAATTACCCTCTTTCTAACGAACAAGTAATTCTTCCGTAGGCCTCTCTATTGCCGTGAAATATACGCATGGAAATTGAAACAGAAGATTGTGTTCATGAGCTTTCCGTAAACTGTCAGGAAAACGAGCTAAGCCGAGTTTTCTTTTCTCAAAAAAATTCTACTGTTTCAATATTCAGAGGGGATTTTCTCGGCCCTTAAAAGAAGGTGTAGCTTTGCAACTCATACAGAATACACAGCTAATCACCCTTTCTTTAACCAATTTATAATTGTTCGGCAAATCCTCTTTATTGCCGAGATATTTAATCATGAATATTGAAACAGAAGAATTTTGTTAATAAGCTTTCTGCAAACTGTCAGGATTACAAACTAAAACAGGGTCTTTAGCTCATTAACACAATTCTATTGTTTCAATATTCAGTATATATATTTAATAGCTTAAAATATATATTTAATAATTAAATTAATAATTAATTATTAAATAATTAATATATTTAATAATTGTTCCTCAGCCTTTCAAACAATTTTATAACTGTTCTGCAAACTCCCTTTATTGCCGAGATACATACGCATGAATATTGAAACAAAAGAATGTTGTTAATGAGCTTTCTGCAAACTGTCAGGAAAACAAGTTAAAGAGAGGTTTTAAGCTCATTCAAAAAACTCGATTGTTTCTATATTCAGAGGGGATTTTCTCCGCCAACGAAAAAGGTGTGGCTTGGAAACTCACACAAAACACACAACCTAATGCCATCTCTCTTAAAAAATAATAATTCTTTTGCAAACCTTCTTTATTGCCAAGATATTTAATCATGAATACTGAAACAAAAGATTTTTGTTAATGAGCTTTCTAGAAACTGTCAGGATTACAAACTCAAATGGGGTCTTTTGCTCATTTACCAAATTCTATTGTTTTAATATTCAGAGGGGGTTTCTCGGCCCAAGAAAGAGGTGTGGCTTGGAAACTCACACAAAATACACAGCCAAATGCCATCTCTCCAAAAAACTAATAATTCTTTCGCAAATCTTTTTTATTGTCGAGATATATGCGCAAGAATATTGAAACAAAAGAATTTTGATAATGAGCTTTTGGCAAACAGGTAGGACCACGAGCTAAACCGAGATGTTTAGCTCATTAACAAAATTCGATTGTTTCAATATTCAGAGGGGATTTTCTCTGCTCAAAAAAGAGGTGTGGCTTCGAAACTCATACAGAATACCCAGCTAATCATCCTCTTTCAAACAATTTTATAATTGTTCTGCAAATTCTCTTTATTGCCGAGATATACGCGCATGAATATTGAAACAAAAGAATGTTGTTAATGAGTTTTCTGCAAACTGTTAGAACAACAAGCTAGAGCGAGGTTTTTAGCTCATAAACAAAATTCTATATTCAGAGGGGATTTTCTTGGGCCCAAGAAAAAGGTGCGGCTTCGAAACTCACAAAAAACACAGCCATGTGCCATTTCTCTAGAAAACTAATAATTCTTTCGCAAACCTTTATTGCCGATATATATACACACGAAATTGAAACAAAGGAATGTTGTTAATGAGCTTTCTGCAAACTGTCAAGACAACAACCTTAAGTGAGGTATTTTGCTCATTAACAAATTTCTATTGTTTAATATTCAGAGGGGATTTTCTCGGCCCAAGGAAAAGGTGTGGCTTGGAATTTGCATTAAACACAGCCAATGACCATCTCTCTCTAACAAACTAGTAATTCTTAAGCAAATCCTCTTTATTGCCGAGAGATTATTGAAACAAAAGCTTACTGACCCATTTCAACTTTTCCAATACCCAGAGGGAATTTTTTCCGGTCCATAAAAGAGATGTTGCTTTGAAACCTGCTTACAACTGAGAACCAGTCAAGTTCTTTCTTTTTAACATACCTTTTTAATCAGATATAATCATAAGAATACTGTAAGAGCAAGATTTTGTTGATGAGCATTTTGAGTCCAGGACCTAACCCTTGTTTTCGAACTTATTGACACTATTCTGCCATTTCAATATTCTGAGTGGCCTATTGAAGGTGTTCATGCAGGAAATCAGTCTTCAGGGCATTTCTTTACAGTTAACAAGTCTTGCACAGGTGCACAATGAAAACTTTAATCCTGCATTAGTTCTCTAAAGTCCATTTGGATCTTCAACATCTGTAAAAAAACTTGGTGCTTTTTGTTGTAAAACCTGAAATGAGACAAACAAGGAACACAAGTTTTAGGAGCGTGAAGCATTTCTCTGTTTCTTTATTGTTTGGAATGTTTCATGGCAGAGCCCATTTCCTCAACCATATATCATGTCTAAGCTGAGTGTTTGGTTGTCAAGCCCTCAAGTAGGACAGAAGATTGAGATCATTTTGTTGTGACTCAAACCATCGTTCTTTTCCAGGTGAATTTCCCTGTTTTTCAAACTAATTTGTTTCTCTCCCTACATTTCAAAATAATTCAATTCAACATCTCCCCATTTAGACTTGATCTTGTATCACATAGTTATCCATAAGTCAATCTATTCCATGCATGTGTTCCTTTCCTATTTTGTTCATTCATAGTTGGCAAAGAATGGTGAGGATCTCTTAACCTGATAAGCAGCTCAGTTGTTTTCATTTTTCTCGCTCCTCTAACTTTGTCATACTCAAGCGTCACCAAAATATTCCCACAGAGAGTAGAGTAACTTTTTCCTTACCCTTTCAAATTTTCTTGTGGCTTTACAACTCTTCCTGCAGCATTCATGCTTTTCATAGCTTCCTTTAGACAAAAGCAAAATAATAAATAAGATGACCTGATGAATGGGATATGTACCAAACCCTCTCTGGGTTTCAAGGTATTAAATCCGTCCCACTTGATTTTCCTTTTGATTGACTGATGTGAAACCAAAACAAAAGAAATCAAAACAGGAATCAGAGCGAAGGAAACCCTACAAGAACCCAAGAAGAATTCATAGTAAAACAGAAAACTCCCTGAAGAGTGAGAAAATTTGAGGGACTTAGCTACATTTGTTTTCAGTTACTGCATATATCTTCTGTAAAGAGAGTAGTTTGTTTTATGAACTGTAGACAGTCTAAGTGTGTCATAAAGTATTTTGAAATGTTATTTCATGTCAGTATAGTGTAAATGAATTATTCATCAATGTAACTCGATGTCGTTCTGGCACAAAGCTCAAACCAAAATTGTTCCACCTACAACACTGGTTAGAAAACAATTAGATTTGATTTTGGTTGGGCAAGAGAGCTTTGTTCTCTTTCAAACATCATTGTCCAAAATATGACATACCACCGTCAGGTGAATAGTGAGGAATGCTCAGGCACCCACCTGGATTGAAGAAAAATCCCCTGATGCGCATGCTCCAAGAATTGCTGCGCCAACAAGCACTGATTCACTCTCACGTGGTAAAATACATGGAAAACCTACAAGTCAAATAACAAAATGACTCAATTTTTAGTTATAACTCTATTAATGACTAAATAGATGCAAAAAGATAAGAATTAATTTTTCCTTAATATCACCTACTAGCTCAGATCACAACCAGAAGCATTACCTCTTGACTCTATTGAAGTGAAGTAGATCACAAAATATACAAGAATGAACATACCTGTCACATCAGCATGTGTTTGGATGAACAATTCATTCTTACTGAGGCCACCACAGAGGAACAGAGTGTCAATAGAATGTCCTGCTTTGTTCAAGCATTCTACAATATGGCGAGTTCCATGCTGGTGGGAACAAACAACAGGAAAGCAGCAGTTTACTACATTGCATTGAGATAAACAAGTAACATACAATTTCTGCAGAAATAGAGAAAGAAAAAAGGGTGAATTTTTCTATCAATAACTCTTTCTTTCCAAAAGGTCAGTAGGACAACATGTTGTTGAAAACCTCCCAGGGAAGATAACTTCCAGAGGAACTAAATGTTTACTGTTGTTGAAGTTTTTGTTGCCTTAACTGTTTCAGTGTCTGTTTGAAATTAAATACTACCACAATGGAGAACGGGTCTATTAAAGGAAAAGAAAATGACAATGACAACTACTATGACAAACAATACTGAATCATTCTCCGTAGTACAGTTCATTGGAAATTGTGCTAATGTTGTTCATACTTACTGCAAGGGCCTGAAGTGCAGCAAGATACAAAACAGCCAGGTTGTCTAGATCAGTAGTGAGAGTTAAACCACAAATCTACTTGAAAGAACAGATGTACTTAGTAAATACTGACATGACAGGGCTGTATCTAAAACTATCAAAATGTATTTAAAAATAATGACACCAGATGAAAGGATAGTAAGTAACATTTACAAACATTCAGGTCCAGAGTCAGAAAGGAAAGAAGCAAGAGAGGAATCAGAACAAATTTTTTAGGGTAATAAAGTATTATTGAATTCTGACTAATAACTCAAACATTCTAAGAACTACCAAGGTGTTAAGAGTAAAAGTTTTAAAAATGATGACCAGAGGGAAACAAAACTATATTTGATTTTGACGACAGGTTCAACCTAATGACACAATATTCACGCAAAAGCAGATGATAAGCAAGAGGGACCAGGAATGGCTAAAACTCAGGCAATATAAGAAAGTCTTTATCTGTACCATTCCTGTCATTTTGGGATCTCCTATGGGTGACCGGTTTCCATGGAAATCTGGAAGCAGGTGAAAGTTGCGTGACAATAATGCCAAGTTATCAAGCTGACGCTTCTCTGCCAAGGTGGTCACATGTCTGTTAAGTTCCTCATACAGGGAACAATTGCTGAGAGAGTGAAAAGAAAAGAATATGAATGGAAGGTTATTGAATTTCCAGGTGAATTTTTTTTCATAATTACTAGGAAGAAATGCTGTCTCAATCTTTAAAGTGACCAGCTCAGAGCAAAGATTGTTCCAAAATGCAGAAATAATAACAGGCTTACATGCTTCTATAGTTATATTTACACTTTGTGTAGCAATGCAGGAGTTATAAGTTATAAGACTGGATAACTCCAAGTAAAAAATAAAACATAAAACAAACCTCTTTTCAGCTATTTCTTTCAGCTCTGTGTAAGCCACATGTGTCTCGATAAGATGATCAATCTACCACAATTAAGACTCATATCAGTACAGCTAGACTAATTTCAGCCAGCCTTGCAAACACAATACAAACAAGTTTACCCTTAGTTGTGTCTCTGAGTTGTTTTCATAAAATATTTACAGAATGGGTATAAAATGATATACTGCAGCTCTAACCAGTTTCCCAGTCACACTTTGGCCTCCTTCATTCAACCACAGGCCTGGTACCATAGCAGAGAAGTATGGGCCCCAGACCCCTGGCACAAACACTGGCTTTTCATTAATCTACAACACAAAAGTATTAAGTCAATAAAAATTGATAAAATACAATTCAAACTTAAATTAAACTGGTATTCGATGACTAAGTATACTGACTGCTGACTACAGTAGCTGCAGACAGACTGGCTGACTACCAAGTGACTGGCTCACTGACTGATGAAATAAGTATTTATTTAAAAAAACTAATGGACTAGCTGACTGACATGAGAATGACTAATTACTGGCTGACTGACTGACAACTGTCTGACTTACCAACTGATTGATACAAGGAAGAATAAACTAACTTAGACTGACCGAATGATTGACTGACTGACTGACCCACCACCACATAAACTGACTTATGACAGACTGGCTGACTTGTGAATGAGAGACCAAATGACAGCTCAACTAACTGATTGTGCAAGATGACAATTTATCAACTTACAGCCATGTGACATGATGATGTTCCACAAATGACAGCCAGACGTGAAGTCAATGGTTTATCATCCGTAAGAAGTGAACCTAGATCAGCTCCAATGACACCTTGAGAAGAAATATTGAAATTCAAATTGGTAGTAAGTACATTACAAGAGAAACAATGACACTTATCATCAAAAGCAAACTCTTACCCAAGCCCCCAGCATGTGCATCAATGAGTGAAGTACCCACAGGCATTCCTTCCCATAATCCTAGTTCTGCTGCAGCATTTTTCGTCAAACCTTTACCAACAGGTTCCCCGGGGCTACCAACTTTTACCCCTCAAAAAAAGTAGGAAAAAAAATAAATAACTGGTCAGACTCACAGGATACTAGAGAGAAAGCAAATTTAATAGTTGTCATAACTTTTCAAATATTTTATTGTTAAATTCCAATGCAGGACAAAACAAAAGAAATAGTTGTCATAAAATTAATTCAAAGACAAAAACTAAAAATAAAAAAAACATATCAATGCTGTAGCTCTACCCAGTTTGGAATATTTAGTGTTTACAAGATCTTCGAGTCCAACTGCTTCCAAAAATGAGTCAATCCATCCACTTGTTGAACCTGCGATGAAAAATTAAGTTGATTGAGACATATTTTTCATCAATAATGTTGCCATCAGCATTAGTATAATGTCACCTATTAGAGTCTGGCCACAAATCAACTTTTTTAAGCATCCTGAGCACAAACTTTTTTCCCTAAAGGAGTAATTCTTTAACATTCTGTAGGGTTCTGTAGCCCCATAATTATACAAAATAGTAGTAACCCATCAAGCCGAAAAAATTTGAATGTACAACCATACCACTGTACGACCGCACAAGGTGCTACTTTTAACGTGCGTGGTCAATTGTACTGCAGGCAAACCAACACCACAGCTTTGTCCAGTAGTCCAGTGGTCAGTGCACTAGGCTCTGAGTTGGACGACCTGGGTTCTAGTCCTGGCCAGGGCAAGGTATTGTGCCCTTGAGACATGCAGGGAAAAAAATGTGAGCTCCACTTTTAGGCCTGGCTAAATCTATATATTATCAGTTCTGTAATGGGCATCTGAAAGAATTCACTCCATGAGTCAGCCAGTCTGTCATAAGTCAGTATCTGAGCATCTGTACACCTACCCCTCCCAACCCAACATTCAACTGATAACAAGTAAGGATAAATTTTGGCTTAGGGGAGGGGTAGATGGGCAGTTGCTTGGATACTGACATTGATCCAGAATGTTGAAGGTCACTCCACTTTTCTTTGAGGTTGTGAGTCAAGTCTAAGTGGATCAATTCTCTTCATTAATTTGAATTTTAAATTTAATGATTGAAATAAAATTTCTGAATGACAAAAATGTAACTAACCTTCCAGTATTTGAGATCCATGTCCCATGTAATTAAATTTACACACAAGAGAGCACATGGACCTAACAAAATATGTTTGTTGTTTTTGAAAAGAGTGATTTTTCATTACCAGCTTGCAAAGTACACAGTCATCATAATTACTTTGGTGAGTTGCCCAAACACTGACTGTCAAGTAATTATTTGTTAGATAATCCATTACTTATAACTTTCTGATTTTTTTAAACAAAAAAACTGCAGTGTCATACCTGTTAACTGTTTAACTCCCAGAAGTGATAACATGTAACTTCCCCCTACAATATCTATACACTGTCCGGCAAACAGGTAATGAGAATACTCAAATATATCAGGTAAAAGTTGCCATCTTGATCTAACACTACAAATTTACAAGGGAATGTGTTGCAGCTAAAGGGGAGAATTTACAATCAGATCTTGGGAGTTAAAGGGTTAACAGAAAAATATATTGTGTATAGCACAAACATCTAATGGAACCATAACAATGGTCTACATATATACATACATATGTATATAAAACCCCTTCTCAAAAACATTGCAACATTTAAAATATGTATTAAATATAGATATCTTTTGTTCTCTTATCAAAAAATGTCTCTTTTTGATGAGAAAATAAAAGGTAGAAACTACATATTTGAAACATTTTCAAAAACGGGTATATACACACACATAAATATATATATAATATATGATATATATAATTTATAATATAATGTATAATTTATAATAAAACCATATAGTTTAATATAACAATATAATTTATATATAATTAAAATATATATATATATATATATTTATTATTTACTCTGATATTCAAGTATGAATGATTACTGACACTTTTCTTTCAACCCGAGACCAAGAAAAATTGTAAGAGATTTTAACTAATATCTCTAACACATGAAAAGTGCCATTGTTTTCCAGCTTTCTTGACCATTTTTGTCTAACTTTATGTTAACCATTACAAATAAGGATCTATGTATCACTTACCTTGTTTCATCACCAGTTGCCCTGTAAGTGAGAAACTCAGGTAATTCTAAAAAGAGAGCACATTTATCCCAACAGGCTGTTGGTAAATTTTCCTTTAGCCACAGCATTTTTGGAATCTCCATTTCTGGTGAGGTAGCTCCACCAACATACTTTAACACTTTATGTTTTGTATCATTGATTCTTTTAGCCTGTTCCATGGCACGGTGATCCAGCCACATTATAATATTTCTGTGAGGTTCTTTGGAAGGACTGCAAGTGACAGGATCTCCTGAAGAATCTAAAGTCACCAGGGAACATGTTGCATCAAAACCTATCCCTTTCACCATTCTCATGTCAGTAAGACTGGCACCAACCTCCTGCAAAAAGGTTTACAATGATGGTACACAAATAGTAAACTTCAGTATAACCCATTCAATTTGCCTCTGACTATTCTCCACCAGTTAGAGCTAACTTTTCAATCACTTTGCCATGTTGCCTCCAATCGCAAAAGTCAGGTAAATGTTTGATTAGAATCACGACAATCATAAAATGATTACCTGTCCGTCTATCTGCCTGTCCTCCTGTCTGTCTACCTGTCTTTCCGTCTGTCTACCTGCCTGTGAGTAAATGATCACAAAAGCAAAGCCTACGAGAAATTTGATCCTGATTCAAATACCCCTTAGTGGGTTGATTAGTTCGATAGATAAATAGATAGAGTGTTAGATAGACTACATAGGACAGGGCTGCAGGAGGGTACATCCTGTCCTTTACTAGCCTCCACTGTCCTCCACTAGCCTTATCCTGCGATGATAAAAAGATACCTCTCCCCTCCCCTCCAGCAGGGATTATCGCGGTGTGTTTGTGAACAAACTTCCAAAGGATCACAAACGCAAAACAAAAATTTGGAAAATACCTTAACAACTAAGCATACATTTCTCCACACATCCTCTGATGACTGCTCGTAGTAATCAGTTAGAGGCTGCCAGATTTGCAATGGCTTCGTCACAGATGAAACGATTCTTCCATCGTGGGTAATCAGAGCAGCACGGACGCTAGCTGTTCCAACGTCCACACCTATATAATAGGATTCCATCATTTTTTGTTAAGTATAAAGCTTATGATAGGGGGTACAGTACACCCTGACAGCTTTTCAGCCATCATCGAAAAATCGCCATATTGGACGAGTAGGGTCTGGTAAAAAGACAACCTTTCCGTCTGACATTTTCTCCCTCACCCGTCCCCCCAGCCTGACTTTGGCTAGTTCAGAGAAATTCCCAGCGGGGAGGGAAGACAAACTTCAGCTGTAAATCCTATCACAATTTCGTTTTATATTGAAACTCTTGAAATTCTCTCTTCTTTTTTCAGCCCTCTCTGTGATTTAGTCACTTTAGCAACGAGCTCAAGTCAGGGTCTGGGAGCGAAATATTCTAATAATCTCAAGACAGCCAGCTAAAAATTGATATCAAACTAGTCATTAGCTGAACGAACAGTTTTTGAGAAAGTGGTAGATTATATAGAGACTTACTCTCGCTTTCTCCCAAAAAGGATTCCTCAACTAAGCGTGGACTCTCGCGTGTGACTCGTACGAGCTCTTTACTATTGACACGCGCGTTCTTAGGACTGGGGCACGTGATGATCTACCTTTTCCCACTCATTTTGTTCATGTTTTGCTGTTGCTGTGGTTTGTGTTGGCCAAACGGGATCTGTTTCAGGGTGTGTTCAGATAGGGCAAGAAAGGATAAATTGTATGCTCTGCTGGAATAGGGTTATCTGGCCAGCATTGCTGTTTTCATCTTTGACGGGAAAAGTGTGGCTTCTTTTATTAAGAGGTAAACAATCTTAATAAAGATCATAAGTTCATCAATGATCTGTACCGTTATGATATTTCCATGTCTTTCAACCGGAAGATTTGTCAATTTTAATTACTGTTACAGTTTTTTAAAGTGCTCCCAAGTGCTTACTAGTAAGTTTGGAAAACACAAAAAACTTAGTTATCACTTTTTATCTTACAACATAGACAAAAAAGAGACAAATCTAGCAGAAGGACGTTTTTAGTTCTTCCTGTAAAGTACTAGTCGTATTTACACATAATTTAGTAGATTGGGTAAATACTAAAAGAGCAGAAAGAGAGAGATTGTTGCGTGAGGGCCAAGAGTTTTTCCCTTTTACGATTAAGACAATAGAGTTGTGCCTCGATATTTTCACTGACTTTTTCTCTTGACCAACAGCACAAATGTGATAAGACGTTCCTATATCGGCTGAGTTAATTCAACTTCCCGTAATCAGAGTACTCCACCACTGGCGCCATTTATGTTGACCTTGACGGTGTGGATGGTAATTGGTATAAAATATTGCTCTACCCTTTCCATCCTAACATAAGCATTCATATTCTCTACACCTTCCTCTTCTCATGTCCCTTTGATACTGACGTGGAGAATTTTTTTGGCAATCAAGAGCTTCAAAATTGGGGATAATTGCCTTTATTCTTGTGACCTTTACGTCTGATTAAAGGGTGTTATTGTTTTTCTAGAGGGCACGGTAACGAATCTTGCAATCTGATTGGTTCTTTACCTGGTCAGTATTTTCCTATCTCTGCCCACGGGCCACGGTAACGCTTTCGTGAGTCGCCGAGACATCCCAACTTTCGTTGTCATTTTTCATAAATATACCTCGTTTTCCAGCTGGGCAGTATTTTTAAGCAAACACGTCGGTCACTACCTCAAGCCGATAAATAACTTATGAATCCTCTCTTTTCTCTCTATCAAATCACTTTGGTTGACAGAAAAACAATGGTTTCAGAATGAATTTGTATAAACAATAGTGTCATTACGTTGGTTGACAAGCGGCCTAAAAACCGTCTGCAATTGATTTTAATCGTTCACAAAAAGTACCCAGAAAGTTGAAACGTGAGGTATTTGGTTACAGTTAAACTGAACGATGGAACTTTCATTCATTTAATATCTGAATTTTCTCGAGCAATTTGTTCATAGTGAAAGAGCGAGCGAAGTTTTAATTTAAGTTCTACAACAAATATACGCTCCTGGTGAGTCTTTCCAATTCCGTTCAATTTGGACATTTGTACCTTAAATTGCACAACAGAAATTGATGGAATTGAGAAAAGGCCGCATTACATCCCCTTGTGTCTCGTTGGAGTATGCCGTTCGAATTTAGTTTTTGTGAAGGAAAGATCAGAGTTAAACACGCCATTACAGCAAACAAACGAGCAAACTCTCACAACTTCAAAATAAAAAAATTGAATTTACTCACGATTACTTTCCTCGCCGTTTACTTAATGAACAGAGGTAAATCTTCGTACATGAATGAATGGTCGATGAGAGTGAATAATACTTTCCGTTAGATCATTAACTGATTTTGAAGAAAACATTGTCGTGACAGTCCTTGCCAAACTAGTTCTGTTTGTTTTCAAATGTTCCTACCCTTTTTTTTTTTTTCTTGCGCGCTCTCTAATTGACAGGTGTCAGATTGTGACAGATCTTGTAAAAATAATGTTTCAAAGTTTGTTTGGAAGCCTTTTAAATCACCTTTATCGTTACGGAAATGAAAATGTTTCGCTGAGGCATCTCTCTTAAATTTGCATCACCTCTATTTTAACTACCATTTACCCACTCAAAAATTGTTCAGTTTATGGAAGATCTTGCCGTATTTAATTACGTCCATAAATCATTCGGGTTCTTTCGGAAAGAATTTCTTCAAGTTTAAAAACAATAAATATGTTATTTACCGGCTAAGGGTCGGTCCGTATGGTGAAAAACTGTGACCTCGGTCTTGAAAATGCTACCCTCGGCCTACGGCCTCGGGCAGTATTTTCAAGACCTCGGTCACAGTTTTTCACCATACGGACCTCCCAGCCGGCAAATAACATATATATATTGAAATGGGAAATTAATTAAATTAGAAGCCAGTCACACTTAGGGTTTCAGGGTTAAGGTATCTCATTGAACGCAATAGGACTATGATTTTACGAACGTTCTAGGCAGAAACTTTCTATAATCGTTTTTTTTAAGTAGAGCGTCAAAAATCTAATCGTGAGAGCTAACATAGACAACATGATGACATCGTATTTACTGCAGATGGCTAAATTGTAGAAATACCATTTTTAGGACTCCAACCGCAAGGAAGCTTCGAATTTGACATCTGAAGTAAATTTAATTCACGAAACTGCTTGAATTTACCCCACAGAGCGTTAATTGAATTAAGGTCGCCATGTCATGATAATGACTGTTCTGTGCAAATCGACATACAATATGTAAAGAAACAATCGTATGCTTGAAGTACGTTTTCAAAATATATTTGTTTTTTTTTACCGACAATCCTTAATAATAACATAACGGTCTATCGTTCGTATGAAAGGATAAAATGCCGACAATATCGGTAAACACATTTGATGAGGTTAAGCTGAAATATTGAGGATTTTAGCGTGCGAGTTAAAAATTATATAGTTTTTCCGAATAAAGTTCCTATTACATGTAACACGTTTCATATGGAGATGAAATTGATTTGAGATTTAAAAACATTTTTTTTCTTCAACATCGTTTTTTTACTTCCTTTTTCATTGTGTAAACACTCTTTATTTGTAAGCTATTTCAAGTGACTGTGATATTGACAGCGTGACTAGTAAAACTATATTTGTCACGCGGTAAATACCTATCAGATATCACTCACCGACACTTTTATAACAAATCTCAGTGACGTATTTTTGGTCAGTCGAATGAATTATCGTAGAGGATGATGGAAATGTTTATCTGTACCTCTAACTGGTGAGAATACCACAATAATTTTAGGCATACTCTCGCTAATGGCACAATAATAGTGTTCCTGCGTTACGTTAGCTAATCTGATTAATTCCGCCACGTAAGTCAAAAGGTTATCGTTCATGATATCAATGACGCTGCATAGATCATAGAAAAATCATTATTGCAATTTTTTTAGCGGAAACGCGCCCAGAACCTGTTAGTTAACGTCGAAGCAAGGTTAATTTGTCTGTTGAAAGGTAAGCTTTCGTACAGGTTAGTAGTTTGTTTATGTACAACTTGGGTAAAATTTCCGCACAGCCCCATCCTACATTATGCATTCAGTTCTTGAACAGAGGAAACAATGACAAAAACAATACATTTCCGTTGGGAAAACAGATTTGTTTTACAATAGTATGGGGCTGTGCGGAAACTTTACCAAGGCCCGAAACGGTTTCAACATTTGCTTCAACTTGCATTCAACACTCTGTTGAACCAAATGTTCGGTGCTTCTGAACAGGTCGTCCAGTATTGTTGAAACGTAAAGAATGTTGAAAGCTTGTTGAAAGCGTGTTGAATCAAGTTTGAATCGGTTTAAACTTTCATTCAACATCGATTCAACTTTTCCTTTGTTCTCGAAAATGTTGAATGGCCCGTTTAAACGGTTTCAACATTCACCCAACATCCGTTCAACTTTTGGTGAACGAATGTTTGTCAAATGTTGAAACCGTTTAAACGGGCCTTCAGGAATGATCATGTCTCTAGTCACCTACACCTACGACAGGTTCTTAGCAATGAGTAGTGATGCCTTGTTTAAGTTCAGACCCTTTTCGAACAGAAAGGTCTTATTTTCAACAGTGTGTCGCTACCTCTATTGATTATAAACATTATTCCGTGCACGTAGCGTCAGGAACGACGGAATTCCACTGCATGTGTGCGAGGATCGGGTTTCCGGAAGGCGTCGCTTTTTCCACAGCCGTTGAACGCACGCATCACCACATAAAAAAGTTTTTACTTTGAGTACTAAAATTAGATTAAAATTACAATGAAATTGAGGGATTTCTCCTGAACAACCAAATTGTATTACTGTAAATTTTTCCGGAAGGTACTCCCTTGCCCCGTAGGAAAGGTTTCAAGGTATGATTTTGACAAGTATCTGTGAGACTGGTTCCGAATGAGACTAAGAGACAGTTAAATTTCATCAGATCAAGGTCCTCTTTCTGTACTTTGTTCCAACATCCTGTCTTCAAAATTGTTTACAATGTTATTTTTTTTTGGCATTGAGAGAAATCTAAATGGTATGCTTAAAATTTTTACAGGAGTTTCATGTAGCCTGTTGTCATGGCAGTGAGTTACACTCGGAACAATTTGTCTAATTCCAGTCTCACCAGCATAGAGGCTCGTGATTTGGATGAGCGTAAAAGATGGCAGAAGAAGACAATCAAAGCAAGAATCCTAATTGGAGTTTTAACTGTTATCTGCAGTATACTCATCGTGATATTAATTGTAACCTATGAGAGTGGTCATAAAAATACAGAATGCACAGAAAAGCAGAATGGAAAAGCTGTCAATAACAACATTATTAAGTTTGTCCACATTTCGGATATACATTATGATCCTTTTTATGACAAGAATACTCCCCAAAGATCTTTTTGCCGACCACAACGTGCAAATAGTACATCAACTTACACAGCACAATATGGAAGGATTGGCTGTGATTCACCAATTGATCTTGTGGAAAATTCCTTGGATGCCATGCAGAATGTAAGCAAGATAGAGAATGTTAGCTTCATTTTGTTGACAGGTGGGTAACAATTTTCTTGTCTTAATTTTATATATGTCACCAAGAGAATGAGACTATCATTGTTATCCTCCAAATATTCCAATCAAAAAATGTTTTCTTTACTTTTTTGTTTCTCTGAGATTATGCAAGGATATCTCTATTAAATATAAAAATTATCATGATGTTAGAGAAAACTTGTTCCAATTTTTTTTCACAGTTTTCTCTTTGGGATGAGAGAATTCTTTTGGCAATTTCCCAGTCTCCCTTTAATCCTCTATATTTCTCCCCTCTGTGTGCATAATGGTGCACCCTGCAATGCAGTGAAACTTTGAAGTATATTTAGTCTTAGCTATCTAAGTCATCAGTTAAAAATAGTGGATTAATCAAACAAGTCTGGCTCCTTATCTTGTTTATTCAGGTGACTTGTCAGGTCATGGCATGTGGACATCTTATGCTGGTCCACGTAAAGTTTTGGACAACATTGCTGAAGTTAGTAACAAAACACATTCAAGGTTTCCAAATATTCCCATCTTCCCAGTGGTTGGGAATAATGATCTGCCAGGACATTATGTTTTACCAAACTCC
Source organism: Pocillopora damicornis (assembly GCF_964200805.1). Lineage (NCBI taxonomy): Eukaryota > Metazoa > Cnidaria > Anthozoa > Scleractinia > Pocilloporidae > Pocillopora > Pocillopora damicornis. Next base: position 23,263,485 of record NC_142680.1, on the reverse strand, counting down.
AGTGACTGGTATAAAGAGCTTTTGACTTCTTGGGCTCCCTTGATTTTGTGCTCCTCATGCCCCAATGACATGACAAAGCCAACTACAAGGACTGTTTTAGAAGAGAGTTTTTTAAAGGGAGGATACTACAATGCCAGCATTGCAGGTGATTTTTTACCTTTGTTTTGTCAAGTGTTATTCACCACTCACCTCTGACCTTTAGCCCTAACCTCATGATCCCCCTCTCTCTCCCCCCCCCCCCCAACCAAGTAAAAGTAATGAACCCTGGAACAAGGCATAAAAATTTGAAAAAAAAATTGTCCAAAGTATCCCAACCCTTCCTCTGAAGGTAGTACTTAAAGAAGTGGACACCTAGGAATTTGACCTCCCTTCAATTTCAAATATGTTATCAAAATCCTAGTAGAACTAGCTGTTCACAATCTTATATACAGAGTAGGTGCTAAATGAGATATAATTTTTAGCCCTCATTTGCTTCTTTTAAGGTGGCAAGATTGTGTTATTAGTCTTAAACAGCCTTTACTGGTCTGTAGAAGTGAATCACAATCCAGAAATCCTTCAAAAGGCTGTCCAGCAGTTAACATGGCTGGAAACCCAGTTAGAAATTGCAGCAATGAGAGGAAAAAAGGTGATACTGGTATCTCACATTCCTGCAGGGTATGTTGAGTATTGTACTAGAGCTTTAACTTGTGTTTTCGAGACTGTAAGGTATTGTTTTATGGTATTCAAATATTTAAAGGGGTAAGGAAATTATACCAAAAAAAAAAGTATTTCCTCTGCTTTGTGGGAACCTTTTTTTTAACTTCATTGCTAGGTTTCTTCCCCTCCCCCTCTCCCCCTCGGGAGAGAGGTGAGAGGCAAAGGGGAAGACCCAACACTAGATCTGCTACTTACAGGTAATCAAATCCTAAAAGTATTCAGTACAGTCGCCAATCTCAGCTTTTCTTTTAGCAATCCCTGCGGGGGTTCCTCTGGTTTTTCCCGGCAGACACGATGCAATAATCATTGAAATTCGCTTTCAAAGGTTGCGCCGCGCTGTGAAAGGCTACGACGCGTTTTCTTCCATAACGTCAAGCTCTGTTATGCCTCCCTGTGTAACATTTATGTTGTCTTAACTATAAGATTCTTGTCAAATATGTTTTTGTGTCTATTTTTGTTAGAATTGATACTTACGACGGAAAATCCTACTGGTTCAGTAACTACACAAATACATATGTGAGCCTTGTGGCCAAAAAGTACAGTTATTTAGTGACTGGTAAGTGTTTTATTTCAAGTTTTTAAATTCTTCTCAAAACCAGCCCCATTCTGTTTGTTTTACTTGATAACGAATGATCATACCCCTATCGCTATCCCTCTTTTTGATTTTCTCTTATCCCTCTATTGTTTGTATACCCTGGCAAACTGTTATTTCGAGGCAATTTCTCTTCTCGATGCAGCTCTTTTAAGCTAACATAAGGTTAATCCAATGGAATTGAGATATGATTATTTGCCCTGCCGAACGCGGTGGTTGAATTGTCAGCGCACTGACCTCCAGGTCGAGAGGGCGGGGTCATGGCGCTTTTTTGATGTCCCTAGATGGGGCAATTTACTCTCATTGTCCTCCCTTTACACAGTTATAGAAATTAATGCCCTTATGATTTGATATTTTTAGCCTTCCTGAGGCAATAAACATGATTACCTATTCTTTTTTCAGCCCAGTTCTTTGCTCATACACACAAAGACGATTTCCGTCTTCAGCTGTCTATAACAGAAATCGGTGACACTCAGCAAGAAGCACCGAAGTCGTTTGTGCTTCTTGCACCCGCCATATCTCCTGTCTACCATAACAACCCAGCATTTAGAGTAGTGTCGCTAGAAACAGACCAACTTGTCCTGCTGGATTACACACAGTACTACATGGACTTAGTCATGGCTACAGGTGAGGAATACCAATGCAGCCTTTTTCCTTTTGGGGGGGGGGGGGGGGAAGTAGAGGGTTTGCATTTAAGAGCCACAGTAGTATTGTATTCGCTCAAAATTACCGAAGAATAGAAACAAAAATATATACTTCTATGTAGGAAAAATATCTCACTCTTTTAAATACAGAGATTTTAAAGAAGTACCAAGCTGCCTACGCTATACAACAAGCGTCTACAGGTATTGCAGTGCTTATGTAGAAAGTCAAGAACGGTCAAGAACTAGTAAGCATTTCTGCCCTTGTGGATCGTAAAAATTGTACTCTCGCTTTGGAACGGTGATTTTGGAGTACCACGTTTTAATAATACACACTATGGCTACCATACCATCCGATTTGTTGTGCTGTTCTTAAGGTCAAAACTTACTAAAGATCAAAGAAATTCACCTCCTTTAGCTGATATTTTTAAAGAAAATTAGAAAAATAAACCTATCAAACTATTTTACCAACGAAGTACTACTGCTGTAAGCTTTGTAGAGAATTGATAAATTTCCCTAATTAATCGACTCGTCTAATCAGTCTCACACTGAGATAGTAACTCTCACCCTCCTTTTTTTTTACTGTTATTCTTCCTTAGAGAAGAGTGGGAAGACACCCGCCAGCTGCACGTGTCATTGCGCGAGACGCGAAAAATGGATAAATTTAAGCATGCGAGAGTACTGTGCGTGCTAACCAAACGTGTACTTCGCGCCCTTTAATTTTTTCGTCTCCCAAGCTATAATGCATGCAACAGTTCTACAAAGATGTGATATATATACTTCATCAACTGTCAGATTTGTAGAGTAGCTTTTGAAGGATGTGCAGTTACATGTAACTTTTTAACTGGTTTTATTTCAGAATTCTCAAATCCGATTTGGCAACTGGACTACACTTTTAGTCAGAAGTACCCATCAGAAAATAAGTTTCTCGACGCCAACAGAATCTATGAACTGAATGAAGAACTTATAAACCAAACTAGTAACAAGTTCTGGAAGGGATACGTGTTCTCGCGCGAGACAAACTACCAGCCGGTGCCGTATTCAAGATTTCAACTTTTCTGTGCAATGCGGCTTGTTTACAAAGAGGATTTCAACAGATGTATTGAACAGTATAATGTTCCTGGTGGCTAGGGAAATTTAATGATGTTAAAAATGTTAGGGCATTTTTAAGATAATTTATAATTTCATTGCCTTTTCTTTACTTCCCTCTGAAATTGGTAAAGAAAATTAGCGCCATCCTCTGAACAAATCAGATGCAAAATTAATCGCAACTAGCCCAATCGCGTTTTCCCACGCTCCGGAAATTGGCTTGATTTTACTTCGAGTTCTCATTGGCTCACTCTCATTTTCGCGCGCTCTGTGAAGTTTGCTTCTTTTTTTTTTTTTTACTCGCTACGTGCTCTTTGTGGCATTCCCCCTTGCCCTGATTGGCCTTTATGATTATTTTGTCCTTGTTTTAGATGCTCTCTGATGTTGATCAATCCCAGCTTCTTTTTATATTTTCACTCGAGAGAGAGATAGGGTAAGGCTTCAAGATTATTAGTACTATTTTTGGAAATGTTTCTTACTAATAGGAGTAAAAAGACCGCCATGGAAGGAAGTGACTGTAGTGCTTTTTTTGACTGGAGCTGATCTCAATTCGCAAAGAGAGCACACACTGTTTTTTTCCTGAACAAAATTACGAAATTTTTTAGCCGTAAATTCCTGGAAACTTCGAAAGACGGATTTCTCTAGTTTACGACTCAGTGTTTGAATTATTAAAAAAAGATGATACAGTTACGAAATGAAATTAAACTAACTTTGCAAATAAAATGTACATATTCAAATACTAACTTTCTAAGTAGAATTGTGAGATGAAACTTTCCCTTTTAAATTGTCCAGTGAAGGATGTTTTTAATAAATGAGTTAAACTTACCGCAAACAAGCAGGTGTTTTTTAATCTCCGTTCTCTTTGCATTTTTCAATCTGTTTATCACTATTGCTCTCGTTATTCAAACTCCTTTGGTGTACGAGGCAAATGATTGCGTGCATACTCCTAATGTCGTACTGGTCAGGAAACTGACTTCGCAAACACCTTCAACCCCTGCTCACTTAGGAATGTCCAAAAAGCAATTTCTCTTTACGAAATCGATATATTGTCGAGCAGAAAAGTAATGAAAAGAAAGAAATAATATCAACTGAGGTATACGGTTAAGTTCAACACCAAATTCTCTAAACTAATATTGAAGATGTAAGCCAAGCAGAAGTGAGAATTAATCTTCAGATCTCGGGAGTGAGGAGAAACTGTTTGGGAACTGTCAAAAGAAACAGAAATTAATGCAAACTAGACTTCTTAGTGAGGTCCTCAATGTCCAGTTACATATTTTCAAACATTCTGGCACCATTGAAGGAAAGGTTGAAGTAACGCCAAATCTAGTAAGCACAGGTTTGAAAGAAAAGTTCTCGAGTGCTATCAACTGCAACTTAAATCAGGCAATTGCAGAATAACATGGAAAAGTTTGATTGATATGTGACATTACATCTCAAACAAATCTCTATATGAAAATCGCCGCCCACTTGAAAACACAATCTAATTCTCCCGACTTGGAATCAAATTCCCCCCAAAAAATATTTCGCACTAACTACTTGTATTGGTTAAACGTTTTATTCGTTCAACGATAAGCTGCATTAATAGCTTTTCCGATTTTTTAATCTGCCGGTTTTCTTTTTCCATATTAATTAAAAATAAAACTAGTTTAGGTAAAATGTGCTACACCAAAAAAAAAAAAAAAAGCTTGGAAAAGCTCGGGGAAAGCACCTATCTACCTTTTTCATAAATTAAATTCAGTGGGGTCCTTTTTTTAATTAAACTGCGGTGTTTATCAAATGGTATTTAAAACTCTGTGTTGGATTAAATTCCAACCGGCGCAAAAGTTTCCCTGCAATCAGGATTTATTTCAATTCAGACAGCCAATATTGTGTGCTTTTCGGCGACTTTCAGAAAATACAGCGTCAGATTTATATTGGCCACGGATACAAACTTTTCATATTAAACGAGTTATTATCGGCAGTCATCAATGTGGCCTCTTGAATTCGACGAGTCTCCATTGGTTGACAATGAAGACAGGATTCAACCAACGATACTGAAATGGAGATCACAGGGAGCCGAATTCTGTAAAGTGCGCACGAAAAATCAGGAACACTCTTAACAAGCGCGTAAATAAGAGCGAGAAAAGAAAACACTTCTGTCATTTGCCGAAACCAGAAGGCATTATCAAGCATTGCAAGTGTACTTTTTTCCTGATCGAAAAGTCGAGGTAAGTTTTATATTTGACTTGGTTTTCACTGCAGAGATCGAATAGCGATTCCAGTCAAAGACAGACGAGACTTGATTTTATAGCGTGAAAAAGGTTTCGCGGCGCTATATTTTCTAATCATGGGAAGGGCCGGACAGGAAAAAATTTAGCTCGAGGTCATAACGTACAGACCGAGCACAGAAAAGTCAAGTAATCTCCCGTTTAGCAGCACCACACTCGGTCAATAAGTATGTGACCGTCTTCCTCTCTTCTTTTAGCTTGCATCTCGCGCGGCTGCACCACTTCTTCCAGCCCTGCTCACGCTATCGCATACGGCCCTCATACACGGATTTCCGCCTGCCATTTCCCAATAAAAGCGTTAAAAGGCCTGCATGTGTCATATTATAAAATTTGTTACATAATGCAATCAACTATCATTATTGTTACATTTTCTGTCAGTTGATAAACTCAATATGTGGTTCTGGGTGTTTGGATGGTTCCTTGTTCTGACATCAGCGATTGGCAATGGACTCGTAATTTATCTCGTCATCACGAAACCTCGCCTCCATACCCCTGGTAATAATTTCATCGTATCGCTGGCCGTTGCCGATCTCTGCGCATCTCTAGCGTTCTTTCCACCCCAGTTTTGCGCTAAATTCATCTACACTATTGACCTCAGCCATGCAGGTCTCTTTTTCAAAGTCAGCTTCGCCTTCCTGTACTGTTCCAACACAAATCTTTTTGCTATGGCACTCGATCGCTTTCTTGCTATTGCAACGCCTTTTCGGCACATCTATTTAATCACGGAGAAAACTACCTGGTCCGTGATCGTTGCGGCTTGGATTTCCCCGTTTTTGCTCTTCTTCTTTCCTGCCATCTTCACTCACAACAACAATCCAAAGTACACCATGCTCGTGGAAATCTCCCGAATTATTATCTTCCAAATCCTGCCCTTTGTTTTCTTTGTCGCTGCGACGTTCCACCTACTTCGCGTCGCCCAGAAGGTCAACAGCCAGATCGGTATAATGACCACTCAGGTCCTGTACAACCATGCCACGGGTGCAGTCAATAACAGGCCACCTGCCCTGTCCGATGTAAACTTCAGGGGTTCGACTGCTTTGATTATCATGGTGATGACCGCCTATAATGTCACATACATCGGCTGGAATTATCACTGTCTGTGTCATCTCATCAGTGTTTGTCAGTCTACCAAGACGCTGAATCACATAGTTTCTATTGCACTGATCGCCAACACTGCTGTCCGTCAATCTATTGCACTGATCGCCAACACTGCTGTCCGTCAATCTATTGCACTGATCGCCAACACTGCTGTCCGTCAATCTATTGCACTGATCGCCAACACTGCTGTCCGTCAATCTATTGCACTGATCGCCAACACTGCTGTCCGTCAATCTATTGCACTGATCGCCAACACTGCTGTCCGTCAATCTATTGCACTGATCGCCAACACTGCTGTCCGTCAATCTATTGCACTGATCGCCAACACTGCTGTCCGTCAATCCAGTCCTCTACTCTTTTCTTAAGAAGGACATTCAGAGGGAATTTTCTAGGTTGTTCACAGGGAAGGTGCTGAATCCCACTGAAATCGTTGGAAAGAGGCACGAGTCTTCTAGACCAACCACAATCACAGGAAGGTAATCAACCAGGGCAATCCACGATTGTTTTCGACACTCAATCAAAAATTGCTCTGTTATTTATCTCTTCGATCCTTTTTAGCTTTTAACCCTGGCCCTAACTCTCGTACCCAAGCAAAATACTGCGTCAAGAGTTAAATCCAATGAAAGTTGTTTTTTCTCTGCAGCACTAAATAAAGTAAAAATAAGAGTTTATGAATAAGGATTATGGTTATATTTATTCCCACTGGAGAGGAAATCAATTTTCAATAGGCTGAATCAAGTTCATGTCCATAGAGCAACTTCATCAGTGCGGAGCAGTGTTCGCCGGTGTTGAGAAATGTTCGCTAGTGTAGAGCAGTTTTCCCCAGTGTGGAACAGTGTCTCGTCATATTCCTTAAAAATATTTTTGTAATGGCTCTCCCAAGACTTGCTCAATTTCCGAGATGAGCTGCTGACATTGTCGTTCCACCTCAAAGCATTCATCTGCAAAATTACAAAAAAGTAAGGTAGGACCTTTAAAAAATACTTCTAGCAAATTTTACAGTAAAAGGGAGGCTGCCAATAGCCCATGTGGCTTACAGGCACTCGATGAAAGTAAAGGCACCGGAACAGTGAAAACAAACAGCGCAGCTTCGCTGCTCAAAGCTTCGTAGCGCACAGAAAACCGCTGGCTACGCAAGCTAACAAACTAGTGCGTAACTTGTAACGATGGGTTACACAATGATTTGTCACGTCCATTAAGTTTTGTTCTCTTACCTTCCATGAGCTCTGCTAAGAATGGAATTGACTCTGGTAAAAGCACCATAAACTCCTCTCCGAGTCTTGTGTGGAATCCCTCGAGAACTTTGAGGGCTGCAAAACGAACCTGGAGTAAAAAAATGGTGAACAATTAGGTATTATTAAAACTGGGTAATTAAGTATTATCAACTGAGTTGATGACTTGAAGTGGTAAATTATCTTATTCAAACTGACTGACTGACTGCCAGACTGTATGAATAAAAAACTGACTGAATGACAGCCAGACCGTATGAATAAAAAACTGACTGACTGACTGCCAGACTGTATGAATAAAAAACTGACTGCCTGCCTGCCAGACTGTATGAATAAAAAACTGACCGACTGACTGCCAGACTGTACGAATAAAAAACCGACTGACTGACTAACTGACTGACTGACTGCCAGACTGTATGAATAAAAAACTGACTGACTGACTGCCAGACTATATGAATAAAAAACTGACTGACTCACTAACTGGTAGACTGACCAATTGTCCGACTGAAAAACCTCACTAATGCGCTGAGTTGACTTACCGATAAAAAAAAAAGTCGCCGTTGAATTGATCGACTGACCTCACGGGCAGTTTGACAGACAGACCAATCGACCTAATGACTGACTTAGCGATTGACTAACACTTAAACCCAACACCCATTGACTGACCTTCGGCTTGACTGACTTAATGATGCATCAATGTCAAGAAATCCACACTTACTGTTGCGGAGCTGTGTCGAGTCTTCAGTAATACTTGATAGTTCAGCGGTTTCCACTGCGCATCACTCCCGGAGGCTACGGCAAACTGCGCGAGGCATTGGGCCAAGTGGTTCGTAAGCCGCTCTCTGAAGGTATCTTCTCCTCCCAACATGTTTTCAATCTGTTTAAAAAAAACCAGTGTACAAAAAAATTGTACAAAAATTAACTACAAGAGATTACATACGAAACATTCAAAATCACCTTCACCTGCATAAGCTATCTTAAGAATCAGACCAATTTTTTGTCGTAACATAACGCTGTCAAGTCACGCAAACATTACCTGGTCTACAAGAGGCTGCATCAAACACTGGAAACGATCGCTGTCCAAGAATCCGTGTGTGTCATACATGAAGCATTTGTGCAAACAATCCAACATGTAGTTCAGCAGGAGGCAAGTTTTATGCATGTTTCTGTTTGGAGACTCGTCCAGAAAAATTTTCTCTTCTAGAGTTCGAATATAAACAAAAAAAGGATACATTTTGATTCCTAAGAAACTAAGAAAGCAGCCATCACAGCTAATTTTCGAAAATATCTGTTTCATGTGAGGAGTGCTATTTAACTACAAAGTAGGACAAGGGAATTCCCATTAGTGAAGTAAAAACCCCAAGCAGTTATCGCAGCCAGCAAACAAAATAAACGTTGACATCACAACGAGTCAAAAAGGATTTAACATAAAACAAGCTAACAGCTTTGAGCGCGGGAAAACGCGCGTGGCCAAGTCGCGGTTAGTTTTTGTTTAGCATCTGATTTGTTGAGAGGTTAGCGCAGGTTCTCTCAACGTACCAAAGTTCAATCAATGAAATGCCGGATTATTTCCGATATTAAATTCAAATTTGCCCTTCAAAAGGATGCTTACCAGTTTTGGAGATATTTGCGGCATCCAGCAAAGAAGCACAGTTCTTCATAATGTAACCCGCAAACAGCACAAACAATCCTTTCAGTTTATTAGCCACGCTGAAGATAAACAAACGTGGACAGTTAAATTTAGATACTCTCTTTTACTTTAAAGTTCATTCTATTACGAAGAGAGCATGCAGGGCCGAAGTTTTGGAAGCAAACACAAAGAAAGACTAAGGGGTAAAGGGTGAAGCTTTCTAAAGAAACTGTGGTGCAGCGTCAGTGGGGGAGTATATAAAGATAATTTTGACTTTATCAACTGAGTTGATAATGCAAATTGGTCACCGTAAAGATTCTCGGAAGCTGACATTTCAAGCGTTTGCCGTTCGCCTGAAGAGATTCATCACATATTTGTCCAATTCACCCCTTGACAAACCAAAACATTCATCTCTACAATAGTATCGCAACGCTTTTTCCTCACCTGTCGCAAAGACGATAGAAAATAATCAACCGCTCCTTACTGGACGAAGGCCTGGTCGCCCAATCTATCAACTGTAAGAAACGTGCGTTCGTGTAAGACCTAAAACTGAGGTCTCAAGAAACATAAACCTATATTTGAATTCTACCAATCGCAATATTTATTTGAGTATAACTTATTTCACGATTTCACCAAGAATAATCGAAGAAAGGAAATTTTCAACTAACGGACTCTGTTTGACACCACATTTGATTGGACACCGCATCCAAAAACAGACAAACAAAGAAATGTTTGGCTGTCAGTTAAGTCAGTTTGTTTAGAGATCTCGAGGGTGAGGAATATAGATCAGTCGCTGACGTACCCTTAAAAACGTCGGTCTAAAAGAAGCCTCGGACATCTTGATCACGAGACACAAAAATGCCTCGATCACACTACGCTCTGTTTTGTCCACAAGATCATCGTCGTCCTGGAACGAACCAATTTAAGAGAAACACATTTACACGAGAAGAAAATAACAGCGACATAATTGTGCAGAGAGAATGTGGGGGAGGGGGGGGGTGGGGAGACGAAGCACAAAAAATACTCATTTATTTATTTATTTGATCGCTTTCACCATGATCACACGGCTAAAATGCTAAAATGCTAAGAAAAAGAAAGACATTTGAAGAGGTCACAAGAGCGAGAGACGAAGGTGCGGGACACACAACAGAGCGAGGCTCCAAATTAAGTGTGCCCTTAAAAAAAATTAACAAATACTACCCAGGTAAATATTAAAAACATCGTAAGAAGTATAAAAATCTTATTTCCAAAAAACGATAACAACGAATCGCTACCGAGCCTACCTCCTGGTTGTGGTGAGTTCTGAAATCCAACGCTTCTAAGAACAGCGTAAAGAGATTGGAATGGTAGGTTTTAATATCCTCTTTTTTCATGGCTTTCACACATTCTGCCAGAACATCCATAAGCACAAAAACACGTTCCTAAAAAGATGACAACAAAACAGGTTATCACGAACGATTGCCGACAATGTTCGCTTTGGCACCAGAAACAAAGTGGGATTTTAAACCAATCAGAGAAGGGCACGAGCACCCGAGAACTACAAAATTAAGGAGAATAATAAGGTGGCTTTCGATGTAAATTAGATCACAGTTTGATAAGAGGCTGTAATGTCCCTGAGGTAACTGATTACAACGGGAAAACATTAAAATTGACGATCATGATTGGAGATCTGAATGATAACATAAAGATAAACTACAAAAAACTTAGTAAAAAAATTATCAACCTTATGTTTGTTGACAATACTGTTGTAGCAATCAGACACTGCCGATATCAGCACTCGTGGTGCAATATTACAAGCCAGTTCTTTCCTAAAAAGGAAGAAAAGAAAGTAAGACGAGAGGAAGGCTTAGCAACACATTTCAACGAAATCTCTGTCAGTCAAATGCAATACACTGGATCAGTGAAAACGTAGGGTGGAAGTTTGTCAAGTCTACTCATCACAAAAGATACCTGAGCAAGACTATACGATCTTTTAACTGTACATCCACAGTCGACTGCTTTGTAACCTCTTCCTTTTCTTGCTGGACCTCTGTAACCTCTCCTCCAGTAAGAGATGGTTGCGTCACCTTCAAAAAAGTTAAACTACCCAGTTTGACATGAACTACATGAAAATCACTCCAGTCTATACAGCCTCAAGGTTGGAAGCTTGAGGAATATCACCTGGGGATTATCACCCGTTATTCCTCAGTTTCAGGTGGGCCATTGGCGGTCACGTGACGCGTTTGAACCAATCGCGCGCGAGCAAAAATAATTGATATATCTTACAGAAGAGAGTACCAGCGAGAACAAACTTACCATAATCAGAATATCCACTAAATGAGGACTAAGAAAATGTGGAAGTGCTTCTGTGGCTTTGTACAAAGCTGTTATACCACACAGAGTCAACAGGCTGTTCCTGGAAGAGAGAAATAGAAAGGGAAATAATTAAAACATTTGGCTTAACTTGTCAATTAAATCCTCTCGGTGCCAGGAGAACCAGCATAAAATCAGTGTGTACAGACAGCTACTATTCATACATCACAGATGGCTTAAAGAAAGATGTTACTGGTCTTGTTACGATCGTGGACCAAATGTAAAATCTGCAATTTCAACAAACAGCGCGAAGTCATCATCAAAGCTAAGATTTCATCGGACGCATGCTATTTTTTTTATCTACCTCAGTGTCAAATGAATTAAACATCTTTACAGATTTCTTATTAATAGTGAAGTCTTTACCTCTCTTTTTGATTTCTTTTGAGCAGTTTCAGTACAGAAGGCATCAGCTTTGGCAAGAAGGGAATGCAGTGCGTTTTGAGTCCACCGAGCACTTCTGCTGCACAGAGCAACGCGCTTGAAGCAACCTTGAGGTCAAAGAAATAAGGAAATCTTTAATTTTCAATAACTAAAGAAAAGCTGACCACAGGGCCGGGGCCAATCAGAACGAAAGAAAATATTATTTGGAGCCAATGAGAAATAAAGTAAACCAAGCGAAGTGTCTAGACATTGAATCAAGATTTGAACCCTGGACGGGATATTAGCGAGATGATTTATTCTAATAGCCCCTCCCTGCACCACTGAGTGTATGTCAGTGCTTGAAAACTGTAGGGAAACTCGACAAACTGCTAGGGAGGGGAAGGAGGGTGAACAGCCTTCCGTACATTTGGCATCCCATTGGAAAGGGGGTTATGATATTCTCTCAAGTCTTTGGTGGGCATAGAAAAACGCCGCGTTTTGATTCTCAAACACGACCCACTGCAACTGAGACTGTATTACCGACAAATGCTGAAATGCGTCACCAAGGAGAACGAGAATGTAGACGTGGGTAACTTACCTGAGGGTTGGAATCTTTGCAAGAAAACACATCAATTGCCACAGTCATCACCTACATCGGGACGAAATGTAATATCTCAAAAGTGTTAACTTGGGGGGGGGGGGGAGGGCAGGGGTTCAATTCATTCACAAATGTAAAAGAAAACAAGTTCCAGTACCTCTTTAAATTCGTCAGGGTGTTCCTTGGCCAGCAATCGAGTGAGAAGCTTCAAGCTGTACAAAGCTGTCTGCCTGTTAATGACGGACTCCTCACTCTCCCCAGTACCTCCCGATATGGCGAGGAGTTCGGTTACTAAGTTCAGTAACGCCTTAATCTTCAAATACGAAAATAATACCAAGAATTATAATTAGAACCTACATTCTTGTTTACGTTTTATTAACATGTCAAGTCGATGCTCTCTTAACAGACAATTAAAACAACAATATTACTCTCACACAACTCCACAGAGGGGAACACGGTTTAAACTCTAGATATCGTGGGTGAAATGACATTGGTACACTAACACAAGTCCGCGCCCAAGGACCCTGCTTGGGTACGATATGTCCAGGGTAAAAACAAAGTGATACACAGAGTCGAGTCCATACCCGGGGCATCCCCTGAGTTCGCTTTATCCAGGGATACATTACACGGATGGGATGATACAACTCCACCATGAGGAACACGACTTTCGTGGGAGATGTATCAAGCGAAAAAATCACGCATATACATAAGCACAACTACCTGCACGAAGACCAAGCCTACGGATTCAGAATATTGGGACTACACTGTAAGTTGTACATTCTTATTGTACGTGTACCTGCTCGTCAGAATGAATTCCAACGTTATTGCTTAGTTTGCAGTTCAGTAACTCCATAGCTTTACGCTTCACTGTTCCATTGCTGCTATGGAGAAGTTTTTCAATGACATCGAAAAATACCGAGGCAGGTAAAAGGAGATTTACCTTGAGGAAAGAGAACAGGATATTTAATCATATTCTGAGTCATGGTTCTTTTAAAGGAGAGCAGACAGTTTTTCGTATTTCATTACCTTGTCTATAATTTCATAAGTTTTATGCAGCAAAGCTTTCCAAAACTTTCCAGTCACATCAGCAGCTGCCTGATCACCATGTTGCGCCGTTTTAGTCATGAAGTTTAATGTATCCTGTAACAGTCTGCAGAAACAAAAAATAAAACAAGAAAAATAAATATACTACGAAATTTAGTCACTTTTACAGTTGTTTCAACAGAGTGTGGCAAGTTTCTCCACTGACTATAGCGAAGATTTCACAAAAGGAATTTCTTTTTTTAATCGACACTGACCCTAAAACTCATTTTATAAAAGGAAAGAGCTATCTGTTTAGAGAATATAATGTCCACAAGGACAAGGACATTATGAAACAAGGACACATAAACAAAGTTTACCTTAGAAAGGGAGAATCCAACATTTCTTCCTCAACATGGACCTGTACTCCGTCAAATGAAAGGTAAACAAAGGAAATAAAACACTGTTTTTGCTGAGAGAAACAAAAGTGAGAAATTTTACCGCAGTTGTAATTTGCAATTGTAATCGAAAATGTTTTTGGATTTGTGCGCTTTAAAACAGTTTAACTTATATGATAGATCGTTTTAATTCGGGAGTAACAGTTGACAGTAATGTCTAATGGTCAAGGTAGGTGTTGAAAAGAACTGTTGTCAGTGGTTATTTACCTTGTTTACAAACTCGTCACTGTTGAGCAAGGAAGAAATAACACTGATTGATGTATATTTGAATTGCCTGAGGTGTTTCGCTGAGTGAGTGTCCACATCAAACAGAGGCGTAACAGCGAGGAATACACGGGCACTTCTTCTAGCCATCCTGGGCTTTTGACGAACTGTGGAGGAAATATCGAGAAGAAAATAAATTTTTACAGGAAAATCTTTTCATGACTAATTATCACATCGACGAGTTCACTGATTACTTATAGGAAAAGCGTCGTTACACACACAACGAAAGGAAGAACGATCGAAAGAACGAACAAACGAACGAACGAACGAACAAACTAAGGAAAGAACGAACAAACTAACGAACGTACGAACAAACTAACGAACGTACGAACAAACTAAGGGAAGAACGAACAAACTAACGAACGAACAGACTGGCGAACAAACAAACGAAACGACGAACAGGACAACAACGAAACCAAGACAAGGAATAATAAACAAACGAACCAATGTACGTTCAGGTGCCATCAAGTGTCAGAAAGGACTCAACTCATGTGATTTTTTTTCTCAAGAGGAAAACTCCTTCAAACACGGGGAATACACATTTCATCATTCACTAAGATGGCACCTGATTTAAACACTTTCATGTCCTGGTACAAACGAACATAACAAAGTTAACATCATAATCATTTGGTAGTATACCTTCAGGTTTTTCCAACGGCAACTGATCAATGAACTGCAGGAGTTTCAACATGGCTTCTACCTACAAACAATAATTCTCTGGCATCACTTCAAGACTATTGAAAACTTTGTTGTTTCTACTTTCAACAGCGAATAACCAGATATAAAAAAAAAAAAAAAAAAAAACGATACAATTTTTCCGCTATTTTATTTTTCATCAAACCACTAACAAATCACTTTAATTGCGACCAGAACCCCCCAGATACGTTGTCATTTCCAGATTTATTTATACCTTGGGTCAATTCCTTAACAGACAAGGTTTCACGCTTCTTCGCGCTGCTCATATTACAAGATATCTTTTTTTTTAACGCCGTGGTTTTGCAAGATACTTTAATCCTTATTCACACTCGTATAACTAATTTCTACACCGCATGTCTTAAAACTTACTGTACCTGAACATTAACGTGGAAACAATGGCAGAGACTAAGACAAAAGTCTGCTCCGAGAGGCTTTTTGGCAACAGAGGTCTGAAACACAAGAAATAAATCAAGTCAGAGATACCTACTTTTACGTATATTTTAAACTATTCTTTACTTTCCCCTTTGTCTACAGAAATAATATTTAGAGCAATAGCATTAATGTCAGTATCTGGGCAACGGCGCACCTACCCCTCCCTAACTCAACATTACCCTAACTTGTTCTCAGTTGACTGTTGTTGGGTTAGGGGAGGAGTAGGTGCGCAGTCATCCAGATACCGATTGATCCTAGGGATACAAAAACAAGTAAAGGTATGTACATGTTAGGAAAAACTCTCGCCTTGAACCGAAGCACAGCGGGACTACGTTTGAGTAAACTTCATTTGTGTAGTGTGTGTGTGATGTTGTGATTTTCCATTAAGGCGAAGGACGGGAGGGAGGGGGGGGGGGGGGAAAGAATGGGAGTCGAAAGAGACTCTTTTCGCAATCTAACAAGTACCTGTTTATCATCAGACGTGTTTGGAGCGTGCACAACATGCTTCTCCAGTAAGAGAATGATCACTGTATGAAGGAACTGTGTTGAACCAACAGTGCCGATGAGATGAGCAAACAAGGGAAGCTGGCGGTGCTCTGGAATGTGAGGCGAGGCATCCACAAATACTCTGATAAGCATCGCCACAATGTCATCCAGAGACGCCGAGTCCTTTTTGGTCAGCTGTGGTAACTGCTGCTTCTCACCCGCCTAAATGGATTGAGAAGTGGATGAAGAAATCCTAAACGGGAGTGTTGAAACTAATCCAGGACTGGGATAGGTTTGCTTTGCCTCATTTTGTGATCGGTGTAGAAAACTTGCAGCATCTTCTGACCCACGCGCGTTTCTCCCTCTAACCCACGCGCTTTTCACCCTCTGACCCACGCGCGTTTAACCCTCTGACCAACGCACGTTCCACCCTCTAAACCATGCGCCTTTCACTCTCTGACCCTCGTGCATTTTACCGCACTACACTGGATTTCCTTATTTTAGAATTGGGTCCCAAAATATTCTCTGTGACATTCATCATTCATCTTTGTCGTATTTAGACGTTGTAATTAGTTTCCGTTTTAGGACACTCGATTGAAAAGCTTTTACGAATTATACGTTTCTTACTCATATTTCACTTCATGTGCACAACTGAAAGTAAATGCAGTTCAAACAAACCACACATACCTGAATCAACGCAGGAATCACTGTGTCCAGTGTTTTAGTGATGACTTCAAAACTGTAACTATCATCTTGGCGGACGACACTCGCGCCCATGAAAGTGAATATCGACATCACATTGTGCAAAACTTTTTCCTGAAAAAAAAAAAAAAGCCCCAAAGATCACGCCAATCAGTCTGTTATAATCACATTGTTGGTGGACGCGGGAGGCTGAGAGGGGGAGGGGTGGGGGGAAGGAGAGTTTTTCAGCTGGCATACAAATTTACACATAATCACATGAAGTCTGCACAGGAGAAAGACTTGAATAGCTACCCCGCCGCAACTCCTCCTGGTTTCTGTAAGATGAAGGGCATAGGCGTGATTTAACTCTGCCGGGCTAGAAAGTTATTTGTTACAGGGCTACCCTTCCCTTCCCTTCCTCGTCAGCATTTTTTCAAGGTCGTTCACCGATACTCATTTCTATTCTTTTGTGAATAGAGGAACTGTAAGAAAATGGTGCCTACAAAATGGCTTGGCCTGAATTGGAAACCACGAATTTTAAAAATCCAGAAACCGGAGTGCCAATCATCAGGCCACCGAGTTTATGAAACACTTTCAATAAATTTACCGGAAAAAGCTTGGCTGAAGTTGCAAGCAGGAGTAAAGCCTGGGTATGAGTGCGCGGATTCTCTGATGACCTTATGCACTGGACTATCAATTCCACGTCAAACTGGTCTTCAGGAACGAGATCTGCCACAAAACAAAAGACAGTGAATGAATATCTCAGCTAGAAAATCCCTGGTAAACTTAAATTTCGGAATTAAAATATTCAGAACTCAGAGAATGGACTCCGTGTAACAGTTTTGTACAAAGGGCAGTGGTAAACTTCCTCACAAAAATTTTCAACGACCCTCAACGGAAATTGCATTGGATGTTACTCACTGCGATTTAAATAAGTGATCCAACCCATTAGATACACAAGTAATTTGGTTTCTTCAGCTGAGTTTTTAATGCGAATATCAACCGGCCACCGCGAAAAAAGATTCTAAAGTTGATGTTTCACCCTGAAGATGGGCTACCCCACGAAAACTTCAGCTATTGAAACTTTCTACTGTGGGGGGGGGGGGGGGGGCCGGCGGTTAATTCACAATTTTAACTTAGTTGATGAAACCAAAATTAACTACCTTGTAATTCCCCCACCGATACAGCACCACAATGTCTTGAGAGACATTCTCTCCCCCCCCCCCTCTTATCCATTAGCCGTCAACACCTTTCAAATTTCCAAGCCAATGACTTCCAATAAAGTAAAATGACGGTGTTTCCTTACTTTCTTCTCAGGCAACTCCCAAATACACCTTGACATTACGTTATCGGGTTTAGTCCTAAAAAGTAAAAAATGACACCAAATCCTTGCTTAATACTCCTGGGGTGAACGACAAGTTCCCCTCATTTTATGAGTTCCTCACCCCTCCCCCCCTTCCAAACCGCTAGTGATGGCTTCTGTTACCTGCAATAGACGCGCTGCTGTTTGGAGATAGTTTTTGACAGATGTTGTTGATGAGAGAAAATACCAGCTGCATAATGTACTCTGAAGCTGTTTGACTGTGATCGAGTTCTACACACCTGAAGGGGAGACAAACAAACAAAAGAAACAAACAAAAAAAATTAAACAAAGTCTTGATGCCAACCTGAACATATATTAACTGTGTGATGGACGAAAAAACCTATTGTTAACATTAATCGACAGACACATTGGACGTGAAACCTCCTTGCAAAAGTTCAAAACAGCTGGTATTCAAGCTACATGAAGAGCAGAAGTTTTAGAAGTTTCCATCATTAAATAAGTCCAACGAAATGTGTGTGGTAGAGCAAGCTTTTACTTTCCGTTCACCATACAAAGGAGAGTCGTTTTCAAATTACATAACTTTACAAGGTTTTTCCCTTCTTTTTTCTCAGCACAGTTCTGTACATGTACCTGGTCAGGGTCCCAAACAAGGTTGGTAGAAGTCGATGTGGTTCTTCAATATTAATCTTACTCTGTAACAATTCAAGAACAACTGTAACTCTTTGTAGCTGCACTGCTCCTTCGTTCTCGTCATCTTGCTCACCCTTTCGCGCCCTGTCAAAAGAACATTTACCTTCTCCGTAAAAGAAAAAAAACTTATGCAACCGGCACAAGAAATTGTACAAACAGCACTAATGAATATTAATCAAAATAAATCAAACGCTCGTAAAACTAACTTCTTCACTTTCTTCTTCTTTGGTTCTTTATCAGTATTGGAATTCAGCTTACATAGCTCTTCAGTAATCAGATCTGCTGTCAGAGTAAGCTGCGAAGAGGGCAAAATCGGGTTAGTCACGACTTTACAAGGACAACTACGTGCACATGAATGAACGACAACCGCAGATTTTTATTTTATAACGCTTGCCATGAATCAGAATGCTCCTTTATTGAACGCCCGAGCTGCTAAGCGACCACGAAATCAGAAGTGGCTGAGGTTCGAGTCTTGGCGGGGCAACAGATTTATAATTACGGGACGGTATCTCTCACTTTTGCAGAGAGCTTTAACAGTTTTTTTAACAGTGTACCTTCAACAGAGAATTCTTGGCAGCATTTCCTATAACAACATCCTTTGCTTCAAGCATCGTGTCCACAAAAATCTTCATCAGATGCTGCTTTACTCCTTCTGCTGGGATTGCTTGGAAAAATCTATTTGTAATCTGAAAGAAAGGTGCAAAATTGAGAGGAAATGTTTGAAATAAGAAAAAGGCGTCCAGGAGCCAACATACACGTTTTAATTCAATTTATCTAAATCTGACTGGGTTGTCCAAAAATGGACAGACGTGTCCAAAATCAGACAAATCTCCGAAAATCGAATGAAACCGTCCCAAATCAAACGGAACTGTTCGAAAACAGGCGAAGATGTCCGATACCAGGAGGAACCTTCCGATACCAGACGGAAGCTTCTGAAATAGGATGTGAAATGAAATGTGGAAAGTGTTTGAAACCAGACGGGAAACGTTAAAAATCGGACGAAACTATTCAAAATTGCACGGAAGTGTCCGAAATCGTCTGTTTCTCAGCTGTTTAGAGGGAAAAATCACAGTTCCTGCTATCAAGGCTTCTGATGGATTAGATGCGACAAAACACTTCTTATATACTGCTTCCAAACAGGTCGCAAAGACTCATTTTATGGCACTTACCTGGCCAATCATAGTCAACATTGGTGCTGGATGTCCGGGGCAGACCGCAGATCTCAGGTAGAGCACCCTCAACATCTCTTTCCAACATTTGGATTCCTCCTGCAGCAGTGCAGCAGTGTCCGGGGTGTACTTTTGTAAAATCAGTTGTAGCAGAATGCTCTCATCTTCATGTAAGAGGGCTTTGCTATCCTCGCACTTGTCTAATAGTTTTTCCACGAGCGGCAACAGGGTCTGAAGCATCTCCTGTGTAAAAACGACACTCCCCCGTTATAAAGTGCTGCCCACACTCTTGGTTTCTCCGCTCTGATCTTCCGCCACTGAGCGCAAGAAAACCTAGCGTTGAATCCGGCCAATTACTAGGTTCATAAGCAACTAGCGACCTGGATACTGCTAAGATCTACAAATTCAAAAGAGTCTAACAACACCAATTCTCAAGTAACATCTTTCTCCAAAGACAACCGTGTTAAAAATCTACCGTTTATTCTACTTCTCATAAAAAATCGAGATGCTCGGTGTTTGTCTGTAGCCATCAGTTTCTTCATACCTGAGTAGTAACACTGCGTAACGATGACAGTATGGTACGTCTAACAAAGGAAGACGTTTCACTGGATGCTACATGTTGTAACAAGAAGTCCAGCGTGTTCTTAATGATCTTATTGTGCGATGACTTGGAGTGAGGCCTTCCGCGGGATACCGCTGGAGCAAAGAACTCACCAAGAACCCTGTCAATGAATAGTTCAAATAGTAAATGATTAGTCCTGCACAACGAGCAATAATTTTTCCCTTTTTTGGCGTTTTCACGCGAGGGATGGCACGCGCTATTTGCGAGCAAAGGTAGGTCACACGCGTGACTCGCCCTTGAGGCTCACGCGAAACTCGCTCTCGCCTCGCGCTATACTCGCTCTCGCCTCGCACTAGCTCGCGCCTCGCGCTATTCTCGCTTTCCACGCTATTTATTCGCTCTTTCCTAACACTTTCCTCCGCTCGCCTCAAGACAAGAAGTGACCTGTTCCAAAGGTAATAAAAAAATTTGGCAAATTTGAAATTCTTCTATAAGTGAAAAAAATTTTAAATAATATTATATTCTCACCTATGTAACTGTTCAGAATCTGCAGAAAGTTCTTCAGCACTGTCCTTCAAGACATCAATAAGTGCCGTCACTGGACAGGCTTGGACAGAAGATAGTTTGGACTTGATAATCTTTATACAAGCAACAGCAGACTTTCTTACAGCAGAGACTGGGCTGCACAGCGGCACCATAAGAGAAGGTACAACTGCAAAAGCAAGAATCGAGTTACACCTGTATACAAATGTACATTGATGACAAATGTATCACTCACAACCTGATAATTGGCAACTCAAGTTTTTGTTTGGTTACCTGCAGCAAAAACACTATTGTACCTGAACATGTTGTCTTGGCCAGTTCCTTCACCGCTTTCCCACTGATGGAGCTAAGGCATGCAGTAGCAATGTGAAGACACTGAACTTGCAGAAGAGCTAATCCACTCTCCCCTCCATGGTGGAGATTTTTACACCATAAATGTCCTAGAAACTTTAGCAGGACTAGTTTTTCTGGTAGATGGCACTGGAAAACAATGTAACGGAAAATGACATTTAATTGAACAATGGATATTTAAACTAAAACTCGTAACACATAAATGATAAATGTGTAAACAATTAATTCAACAATTTAAAATGCTTAATACAGTAGATTTGATGACTATAAGTTAATTAGAAAATAAAAAATAAAATGAATTTAACTCTGATAGCTACTTCAAAATGGATAAATCTCTAACATATATTATGTACACCTGAGTACGTAATTGACCTCTCTCTACATTGTCTTTTACCTGGAAGAGATCTTGAAGTAATTCTTTGAATAAATCTTGATGTGCTGTTGAAGTGCCACTTCCAAATGCTACAGCCTCAAACAGCATTGTCAGAAGCTAAGGAAAAGGAAAGGTAAGGACTTGTAAATTGCACTTTTAATTTGGAACGGTATCCTTATACTTTATGTTCCATACCTTAGTATAAATGCCTTCTGGGTTATTACCATTTGCCTCTGACCACCACTGTCCTATGAGTGACAAACAATGCACATGTATTATACAAGATGTAGGTTCATCATGTCTTTAGATTTCTGTACATTATTTGACAACCAGACATGTACAGAAAGTTGGGGAAAGGGAGGAGGAACAAGTAATTGAATCTCAGCTGCTCACTGACTATCAACACTGTCCATGGTTTAACAATTAAACTACTGTCTGCATTGTCCAACAACACTTAACTTACATAATTTACTCCATAATTCAAAAAACATTTCTCACCACTTAAAGCACAAGGCACAGTAGGGATGTTCTTTATCAACATCTTACACAGCCACAGTGTAATGGCACCTTTGGCATGATTCAGCCGCTTATTGCTGTGTTTACCAAGAAATTTCACCAAACATTTTAGTTGAGAAAATGGAACCACATGCCCTGGATTTGTGTCTTTGTTTCCTGACTCTTCATCCTAAAAATGTATACATAAAAGAAACACCTTCCTAAGAAAACAATTGGTACTGTGCTCACATATAAACAACATAAAATCACTATTTCTGCACTCCAGACAAGGTCTTCTGCATTTTATGTGAATGACTGAAAAGTTCAGAGTAAAAGCTACATCCATCAGGTTTTCAGAAGAGAGCACAGGTTTGCAAAAGTAATACAGGTTGGCTTCCTGTTTTCCAAGTTTAGAGAAAGATATAGTTGCTTTTTCATTGATTAAATCCCAGGAAAGCAAGGAAGTTTTCTCTTTTTAGCACACTTCTTTATTCTTTCAAAATCCAAGAGAAAATTGAGCATAATAAAATGAAGGAAAGTGGGGCAGAGGTCACTTAATTCAAAGACAGAGCACTGGAAAACTTCTCAGATTATTGCTTTAAACATTAAATGTCAGTCCAGTCCACAGTACCTTGAGAGGCTCATAGTTTCCTGGCATTCTTGTCACTTTCCAAATATCGGGTAAGATATATTCTGTGATGATTTGGCAAAACTTCATTTTACACTCCTCTGTTGCTGTAGCAATGACCCTACTGAGCAGACAATTCAGGAGCGGGTAGAAAAGACTTTCATCTGAAAGACTTTTGGCATACCCTATCATACTCTGAACCTGATTGAGAGAGAATCAAGAAGAAATGTAACAACGTTAAAATTAACCTTTAAAGGTGAATTCTTTACAATTACTGACTTCAAACATCTACAGTTACATACATGTATGCCCAGAGGTACAGTGTAAGTTCTGATTCCAATTCTCATGAATAACTGTGCCAGTGATATTTATGAGTCCAAAACAATAATTCTTGATATCAAGAATTACACATGTATGGAGGGGAGAAGAGTTGTTTTACCCACCATCTCCACACATTGTTCTTCATCTAACTTAACCAAGTTATCTCCAAGCCAACTGATCAGTAAGCTGCTGGCCAAGGCAAGCTTATCAAGGTCAACAATCTTTGTGCAACTTTTCCACTCTGAAAGAGTTTTAGAGGATAAAGTACATTCACACTTGAATAACAAAATGTATCTCAGCTAATCACAATACAACTTATTGATACCTACAGATATAATTTGATACATAAGCAATACAGATACATGTACAATCCCTTTTTGATAGGTGACACCAGTTTTGTAAGCACTGAAAGAAGATCACTTTGTTAGTTGCTGTAGTTGCTGAATGTTTGCATATAACTGTAAATGATGCATATGTATCTACCTTTCTTTTGAACAAAATCTTCCATTCCAGTCAAAAGAGGATGCAGTGAAGCCAGCTCTGATTGGCTGACAATTAATGACAACTGAACTGCCATTTTGTGAGACTGACGATGAAGCAGTAGACGAGGCAATAAACCAAACATAACTTCTGCTACAAGTGATGGCACAGCACAGGTTACCCAGTCACCAACCAACAATAGAGAGGCTTCCTCTCGGACCTTGTCCCTACAGGACCAAAAAAAGAATTATTACTGCATGTAAATCTAGCTTGATAGACTTATAAAAAATAAATGTTTCCTTTAATTTGCTCATCATAATGTCCATAAAATTGTGTTACACTCACCACTCCTCTGATTTCTTGTCCAGAAGTTTAAACATTTCTTTCAAAAACTGATCAATGGGAAGATTATCTACAAGCCCCTAATTACAAAATAATACCCATGATACATTATTAATATAATCACAAATTTTTAGTGCATCTAAAGCAATGATAAATCACAAAAAAACTCAACTAATATTCTTTATCTTGAGAAAAATCATGAAATTTCACCTGTCCCAACTTAAGCACACAAGCCACCACAGATGGATCATCATCTTGAAGTCGTGAAAGTAATGAATCACTAATGAACTGTTTGTCTTCAGACAAGCCCTGTCAAGCCAACATTCACCAGAGTTATAATTGTATAGAAACTACAGTCACACAAATTCCTAAAAAGGAAACAAGCCATGCTTCCAACATTCCATCACAAGCATCAGAAATAATTGACAAGTCTAACCCTCCAAAAGAAAAGAAGCAAGGGGGGAAGCTACAAACAGGTTCAGGCTAATGTAACCCTTTAACTCACATGACTGACCAAGACAGAATTTCTCCCTATAATATCCATACAATATCAAGCAGGCAAGTGATGAGAATAACAAAAAAATATCAATTACTAGTTGATCTAATACCAAATTCTTCAAACAAGAATCAAAAGAGTTGTCTTCCAGACAGTAAGGAGAATTACTGAAGAGTTCTTGGGGGTGAAAGGGTCAAGGGCTGATCACAAATATAACAGCAGGATGACAACTGAAGAACAGTACCCCTTTATCTGCTAATAGTTCTCCTAGACGTTTGATTGCCATTTCCCGCACTTGGGCTTGAGGATGATGAAGACTCAAAACTAGTGTCGTGTTTGAATCAGGAATGAGCTGCAGAGGGAAAAGTTAACATCCAGTTGAATATAACTGTTATATTAATGTTCTGTCTTACACATACATAATTATATTCCATCAGATATTCCATATATAATGGTCATCATTCTATTTCTTTGATCATCTTAATTACAGCTGGAGAGCCAAAACAAATTTTCATTTCATTTCTGTCATTCTAAAATTCACAAGAAACTATGTTGTCATTTATGACAAAGGTCTCTGCATACATTAGGTGTTAAGAAATGCTTGCTTTTAAAATATATCACCATCTTCATCCACCAGATTGTGATTCTCCATGTACACTCCATCATCAGAGTCATTTGATGGAGGGGGGGGGGGGGAGAAACAGGGAAGTTATGTGCACCTATGGGGGGGGAGCAGGGAAGTTACATGTGCTTGTAGGGGGGTAGGGGAGTTACATGTACCTGTGATTTTACTCCTGTGAGTGCTAAGGACACCAGATCCATTGTCCAGAGGGAACCTTCCTCTGAAACAATGCCAGCATCCCCCTCAGTCATGTCCTCTGTGTTCTTGAGTGCCTGAAGATGTGCCTCGACAGCTCTCTCTAGTTCAGTAGGATATCTTGTAAAATAAACATAATTATACATTAAAAACAAAATCAACTTTAGTCACAGGAAAGAAAAGATCACCTGCAGAAGCTTCTAAAGGAACTACATTTGCCCTGTTTCACCAAGCATACGAGACTTAATGTTGAGTCATATCCATTGGTAAATATGGGTTATTCAATTATGAGAAGTGACATTATGAGAACTTAATTAAAGCAAACTCTAAAATACCAGCACTTTTCGAGCAAATGTGACAAACACCAGTTCTGCCAGCTTTTCAGAACAGATATTTGGTCTCATTAATCAGCATCTGATGGATATAGCCAACTACAGTTTCACTTAAAGAAGAACTACAAGAAACAAGCAGGGTACACAACACAGAGTATGCCCTTAGTGCTTAAAGATGTAAATGAATTTATTCAAAAACATAAAAGCCCTACACATATACAAATGTGCAGGCATCAAACCTAACCTTTTTTCCAAGGCCTGCACCAAATCTTTCACTTTTTCATTCAAGTTTCCAATTCTACCCTCATCTGCACCCAATGCTTTCCTGGCATCACAGTACTCCTCAAGAAGTGTTCTACAGGTAAGAATCAAGGACAGTGATTAATTTACAATATTTAACAAAAAAAAACAAGTAATTTGAGAAATGTGATTGTCTTTAGGAAGAGAGTCCATAAGAAGACTGCTCTCATAGACTGTGCCTGACATTTCCACCAACTGAACAGAAATCATTAACAAAGTCAAGCATGTGGAAGTTTCTTTCAGTCAAATGTTAGGTCTGTTTAGAGAAAACTGATTAGACTGAGTTTTACGAAGATTTTATTGGCTTGAAGCCTGCTAAATGTTGAGATTACATTCTTCCAGTGTCAGAAAGGTACTCAACTCATGTGATTTTTATTCTCAAGAGGAAAATTCCTTCAAACACGGGGAATACACATTTCATCACTCACTGGTCTGAAGTATCTTGAAATATATATGAAAAAAGTGCTATAATTGATGCTACATGTTAATGACCAGATGCATGGTCTCACAACCCGTTCCATAGCTTACTTTAGCCTTGAAAGACTAGCAATTCCTAAACCTGATTGACAAGTAACTTTTCCTTACAATAGCAATATATTATCCAGCAAACAAGTACTGAGAATAAATCAAACTTATCAACTCCAGGGTGTTTATGTGATACATGATATAATCAAAATACAAAATTAAAAATTTTTTAAAAATATATTGTTTCCAAAGAAATATAAAGCAGCTAGAAGGGACAGTTTCAGATCAGACCTTAAGCCTTCCTCCAGATGAAGCAGAGGTTTTCATTCAAGCTGTGTTTTATTTGAACTATTTGTTTTTAACCCTCTGACAGTGCATTTATAATATCTGTACTACACACTGTTAAAAAAAGCATTCAAAACATCTGTATTTCTTACAATGAACAACTTATGGTGAATTCTGACCTGCCAATCACTGTGACCAGTGCTGGTTCAAAATCAACCTCTCTAAGTAATTCCCAGACAATCTCTAACAGGGCTCTTGTGTCACTCTCCTCTGATAACTCCTGTTTCATTCCATTGGATACAAGTTGTGGGACAAATGCTTCAAGTAATGGATTAATGCTATGAGTCACAGACAGATTGTGAAGAATATCTACCAGTCTTGGAAGCTTCAGAAGTGCTTTAAAAGACCTGTAACAAAATACATAGCAATACACAATTATAAATGAAAAATGGAAGATTTTAAGGATAAGGAGTGACATATCTGCACATTAAGCAAAAGTAAGTCATTTTTATCATATGCTATATACATGTATCATAGACTAACCTCTTTGATAATTTCTTTAACCCCTGTGATTGACAAATGTAGGTAAGACAAGACAAACCTTCAGTGGCAAATCCGGGTTTAATGCTCTGAAATTTATTAAAAAACGAAGGGATTAATAATACTTGAGTTTGGGAGAGCTTATGAACCAATGACAAGTTATAGTGGTCAACCAATGATGAGAAAAAGCTAGAGAAAGACAAGGGAAAGAGAGACGCCACAGAAACATGGAGAGCTACAGACAGTACCTTCAAAAGAATGGACTATCAAAATAAACTTGATTACTCCCTGTAACAAGACTTAAGGAAGAGTTTCAATTTGAGGACTGCCCTGATTGATAATTGATTGGTTGTAAACATTCATGCAAACTCAAAAAATGACTAAAGCTTCACCACATTGATAAGTTGCTAGTTTTATTTCAAGACTCAATTTTAGTCCCTGGTGCTTTCATGACAGGTGATCTTGAATTAAGTCATGAGGGTCAACCTTGAAGGGACTTTCAACTCACCATTTACTGTTGTATTTTATTCATGGAAGATGCCCAAAATAACAGTAATTTATAATACCTTACATATGCTGTCAGATAGGGATTTCACCAATTCCTTCTCCATACTGCATCTAAAACACAACTGAGCTGTAATAATGTACGATGATGCTATCAGCTCTGAGAGCCCAGACTTAATACCAGCCAGTAAATGAGGCAATAACAGAGTCATAAATTTCTCTGTCACACTTGGCATCATATCCAAGACTCCAACAACAGTTGAGGTATAAAATGTAAACAAAACTCTCGAGCTTGATGGAGGGATTTCCAACTTTATACCTTCCATTACCATGTCACAAATGAGAGAGAAGAAGGCTGTATCAGTGATGCAGTGTTGTAAGAAAGCTGTCTTAGAAAGGGGAACTCCAGCTTTTTTAATCGGACTGAGCCAGTTCCATTTTGAGGAAGGATCTTTTATGGAAAGTAGCTGCAACACACGAGTGAACAAGTTTGTTTCGTGGTAAGGCAAAATACAAGTGACCAAACTATCAACATTGTGCACGTGGATTTGGAATCTTCGGATAAGCCATTCCAAAACCTTATGAGCTGGCTTTAGCAAGAAGTATGGCGATAAATATTGCAGAAACTTTGAAATATGCTTATCGAGCTTTTCGTTCACATCTTTTGTCTGTAAAGATCTCTCCAGAGACATCGAATTGTCGCCAAAAAGCGACTTTTCAAACATCTTAAAGGCAGGCTCGATAACTTTCAATTCTTCCAAGCCATTTAAACCGATAGAGAACACAGTTTCGTTGTCTATGTCAGCTGCCTCTTTCGAATCAAATAGCAGAGATGATTTTTTGCTGGCTTTAGCAGTAGCTGTTGAAGGCAAACTGCCCGGTATTTGCAGTTGCTGTAGTTGTTTTGCCAGGGACGTCATTTTAATTTTCCACGTGCTAGAAATTAAAAGCGTGGAAAAGGCTACAATTTTGAAGAGGCCTGGCTACAAGGCTTGACAATTTTGTGTGAGGGTGGAGAGGGAAGGTGGAAGTTGACACTCCAGAAACATTGTCAAATCTGATTGGTTGATATCTGTGAACTCTGTCCAATCACGTTAATCTATCCAAAAGCGCGCGTTATGAGCGTCCGCCCGCGCGAAGAAAAAAAAATCTGAACATAAACAAAAGATGAGTTTAAATTACCACGTAGAGCTGAAAATGATATCTTATAACACGCAAAAAATGATGAAATAGAAGGAGATCGCCTCAAGATACAACTAAAAATGCCACGCTACCTGGGAATCGACTTCCTTGCGGATGTAAAGCATTTGTTCTAATCTTCATACAAACAACCACCCTTATCTGAATCTGTCGGTAAACCTACAGATATTTAAATATCAATTTCTATTGCATGGTTCTGTTGTTTTCTTTTGCAGGCATTACGACAGCGCAAAAACATGCTTTCCCAGATGCTTCTCACAATACCGAGCCATTTGGAGTATGTAGACACGTACACCCATAATGGAACAGCTAGTGATAGGACACGACTTATTCCTCGACTGAAGGGTAAAGAAGAGATGTTTAATAATTCTTATGAAGCTATTTTAAGCGCTTCTTGGGTTTGTTTCAATCTATTTAAAATTTTGCCTGATTTTCCATTAATTATAAGCTATTCATACACAGAAATGATTCCCTTCAAGTTGTCAAGTAGACAACCCATTGACTACCTGGCACAGATCACAGAAATCTCAGGCGACATCCAGCGGCCTGTGGCCTACAGCTCAGAGAAGACTGGGAAAGACATTGTCCCAAGCTCCAACCCAGACTCCCCTTTGGTATCCTTTGATATGTGGTCTGATCTTGAAGAGGGAATCGTGGATCAGGTCATCAGCTCATTAGCACCAGAAAAAGAACAGTTTACACCAATCGATGAAAAGTCTGACGGTAAATTTGAATTGTTTGATCGTTGCAAGCGACAACATTAAAGCCTTAAAACTGAACATAAGGGCAAAAGTGTACGAGAATTCTTTAGTGAAAGTACAGATCAATAAAGAACAAGATAAAGTGGCAAATGGGTTGTAAACTGGTGATCTCCGCGTAATAAGTCAAGTTACAAAAATTCCTTTGTCCCATACCAATATCTATCATTATCTCATAGATGACTCTATGAAACTAGAAGAAGTGGAATTCACAGACAACCTCTATTCCATTCGCCAGAAGATTCCTGACATTAACGTCCTAGCTTCAAGGTTGAAAACCAAACTTGTTCAAGACCCTCTTTTGTTGGACAGCCATGGTAATCCCTTAGAAGAGAAAAGCCTTTTGAGGTTAGTAGTTTGATTTTCCAACAGCAACGTCTTTTAGCTAATAATGTTTTACACAATATGTATGACGCGCGTTTAACTAGCCCCCGAAAGTCTCTTATTTCATTTGGTAACGACTGCATGAGGTCACTAGACGCTGTTGGTGCAATTTCTAGTTTGGTTGAGAAATCATCACACACTATTTTTTATGAATTTTAACTACCCAAATATCCCTTTTTTTCCTGTAAACTCACAGATCGGAAATTCAGGCGTCTTTCAGGGGAAAAAATGCCGAAGGACAAGGACAGGAGGACAAGGAAATGTTTTTAAAGATACATTGCGGTGACAATGTGAATGAGGTATGGAAAGCTTGTAAAAGTGGAGCACACAAAAGACACTAAACATTACAGAGAAATCCTAAGCAAATGTTTAACTCAGGGAATGAGGTGAGAGGTTCTGTCAAGATGATTCAGTAGCTGTGGTGTTGTTGCGCTGTTAACATACCGCCTGAATGTCTTTTCACATAGAATGAGGATGAAATCGAAGACGTTTTCAGTCCAGAAATCACATCAAAAGATGCATTCTGCGTGAAAGGGACACTCAGATTGCTTGATCTACATCAAAAGAACGAGCTTGTAGGTAAGTTTGCTCCTTTTTTCCATTGCTTTATTGTTAAAAAATTTGGGAAATTGAATCATACTTCTGGCCGGGTTCCCACTTGTTTGCCACTCAGTTCCTCTTGTACCGTTAAAAATGACCTTCGGCTCGTGATTAGACGGTTACAGCTCTATTGTATGCACTGGTTTGTCCACGGGGAGAACATGTGTGTAGCATGCAAGCAAGCCTCTAACGTTTGTTCATGATACTTGCATTTTAGGGGAGAAACCTGAGCTGCTGTTACAGCAACCCACTCACACAGGTGTTGAAACTCTCACAGGTTCTGAGGAGAGCAGTGAATTAAAGACAAATGATTTTGTGAAATTAAATGAAGGTAATTTCCAGTCAGTAAGTAGGAGAGTTTACTAATATACAGATGAATACGTTGACTTGTTTTGCTTGTTTTTCTGATCAAGCATTAGCATCATATTTTCAGAAGTCTTGTTTCATCAAACTTACGTTAACCAATGCACCTGTTAGTGAAGCACATTTTCTCCAATAAATCATTCTCCCTCGAATCGTTTTTGAGTGAAGTGTTGTGGCAAAATACCGGCAGTATGCGTCGGAGTTACTGAATCAACCAGCAAGAGAAATAAAAAGATACAATATTGTCAGTACTCCTTTCCGTATCAATTCCAAAGCTTATAGAGTTAGGGTGAAAACAATTATTCCATCATGGGTTTATCTAGTATTATATCTTCTTTGTGCAATGATATTGGAAACTTTTCAATATTTAGGAGATCAAACCAACACTTGCGATGTCTTGGAGGATCAGCAGTTACTGGAATCTCCATCTCATCTTCCAACTGTGGCGGAGAATCACAGCAGCAAGAAGTTCATTAGTAGTTTACAACCTTTTAAATTATCTACTGAGATAACTAGGTACGCTCCAAGAGATAATATTTTTCTTTGAATCTGTAGCGAATTCTCGCATGAATAACTTCATATCTTCCCTTAGATCGTTCCTAACATCAATATGCATTTTCTTAACGGAATGGCAGAATCTTATCATCTCGTCTTAACCGGAAAAGAAATCATCTGTATCGGTGGGGAGCGATGGCGAGTAAAATAATCTGAGACGTCGGTTTCGCAATAGAATCTCAGACAGAAGGAGAACTGCTCCCAAAATTCTTAAAACTAGTTAGTTTGTAATTAACATATTACTTAATTAACTGTTTGAATAATTTTCCTGAATCTTTGATGTCAATTTCTTCAGCCCACCGCTGTCACCCAACAAGGTCAAGCAGTGTGTACAAAACATATGGGAAAATGAAAAGTTTCTCTTTAGTGAACACTTAGCAATGGCGCTTCCTGGTACGTATGCTCAGAAAATCTATCAGGTTAGTCAACTGAATAATTCTGCAAGAGTGGTTTAGTTCGTTTCAGTTTACGCATCATGGTTTAGGGAAACATTTTGAAGCCGACCTGTAACGTGAAGTGATCCACTTAAGATCGCGATTTTCTTTATGTGTGTGGCCTTTTGTCCTATTTTCAGTCACCTAAAGAATATCGATTACCTCACGGTTGCTCTAAGGATCAACACAATATTTTAATAAGCCAAAATAAACCTTGTATTAATAAACTTCCGTTTCTTTCTTTTTTTCTGAATAACTTTGCACTCAAAAAAGACCTTAATTTGTCCTTACTGGTCACACTCACAGAACCAAAACAAGTGCTGTTTTCAAGTCAATACCAAAAATGAACTTTGTAATAGAGGATATTGAGCATTATTCTCTTTTCATTAAATGGAAATGAGTTTTCACAAAACGTAAAACACTAAAACACTTCGTGTTTCTTTAAGTACCAACTACTTCATCCAGGAGGAGAAAGGATCATTCGACGACTTTGATACAGGAGGCAATGAAGAAGTTGACCCTTTCACAAGAATTATTGGATGGAAAGGTGGAGTTAGGCATACCGTGGAACCCGCTCGCTGTGTCGACGAGGCAAATGGAGAATTGCCAAATATATCTACAGTCTGTTTCGTCGTGGAGTGATGAAAAACAATCACAAAGTGAAATATCTCCTCACCGAAAGGGAACTGCAAGGGAAACCTTTAGTAGAAATAACATTTACGGTGAGATTAAATACTTGCAAAGTCATGATTTAACTGCGGGGAAACAATAGAAAACGTTTTCTGCTTGTTTACTTCTTTTCTTCATCATTTATTTGCCTTTTTTCCTTTGTTCAGATGAGGCACAAGATGGAAGCTTGTCCCGAGACTTACAGCCGTTTCCAGTGGGAAAGCCGAAGGAACAACAATCGAGTAAGTACTTACACAATAATAACATTGAAAAATACAGCTATACTTTGATCGAAATGTTATTTAAATCTGAAATCAAAGCTGATTCTCAAAATAATATTTAGGAGAAGTCAACAAGCGTCGTAATACTTATGGGAACGTCAAAACTTACATCTATACATCTTTTTTCTTTTTTTGTGTGTGTCAAGGTGAGGATGGAGGAAAAACGCAGACATTGGCTTCAAAACGCGATATCCATGACACTTTGACTACACTTTCGACTTCATCAGATACCACAAAGAGATTCAATTCACGTTCGTCAAACACCAGCAAGTTTGTGACAGACATCGGAGATATCTCGGGAGGGACAGACGAACGGGAACCTTTTTTCTCGAAACGCACAATTCTTCCGACATTTAATCAATTTTCTGGTGGCATTGATGATTTCTTTTTACTCAGGGAAGGTCATAAGAATATCTCAAAGTCACCCAGTTCTGGCCAATGTGCGCCAACAAGTAAGAATGGACTACCTTACTCTTTAATCTATCCTTTTGGGCTCACTGACCGTTTTTTTTAATCAAAATCAAAATAGTTGCTTAACTTTGGGAAATTACATTCAACATTCTTAAAGAAAAAAGAAAGAAAACAACAAGTTAAGGATATCAAAGTTAAAATAGAATTACATCATGTGTCAGTTTGAAAAGGGTGGCAATGCCTATGTCGAGGAGTGTCTTGGACATGTAACACATCACCAAATTGTTTAAACTACTCATTTTGATACAAAGCATTTGAGTGCGATAAAATTTCACAAAGTTGTTTTTCTACCTCTTGTCACGCCTGCCTTCATAAACTCATTGAAATTACTGCTCTTTCCTTTCACTTAGGGACTTCTCATGAATATCTATCTTTTTCTCTCTTTTAGAAAAAGTCGTAAAAGCGGTGAAAGTGCGTCCATCGGTGTTCACAACAGAGCAGACAGGATTTGACTCTGGTGCAACGCAAGACCCAACAGGCCATGAGTGTCATGGCCAGCAACACAGTAACTATCACCTACTGCAGCGTGACATACCTGTTGAATTGTCAGACGACTTCCAAGAAATTTTAGACGAATTGATCGGGCATGTAAAGCCTCTTTTATCTAGGCTTCAGAGAACTGGAGTTGTGCCACAGACTAAGACGCTTTCAAACTTAAATCCAGAGTATACAAGATTCGTTTTGAAGCAAATTCAAATGTCCCTTAATGAAGGAGAGCACAAAAGTGATATTTATGGCATGTCTGTATGCCTGCATGCGCTGGTGTCTTCTGTTGATGTTCTTATGCATAGTGGTTTGGAAGCTGCAATAGGTGAGATTGACAATTTCTGTGACATTTTCACAGCTTGTACAACTAGTTTCTTCTCACATAAACCTAATTTTGTACGAAGAACACGATATGAAAAGTGATATAGACTAAACATTCAAATTCAAATTCAGATTGAATGAGGCTATTTGACAGTTCTGCCTGTTAAACCAGAAAATTTGCGTGCTAACATAAGCGGAAAATGGAACTACAAGCAGGGTTTCGAAGGGTTTATGTTTATTAAAACAGTGATATATTTTCTTTACTTTATTCCAGCTTACTTCAGCTCAATAAATGAAAAGTACAGCAGTTTCATAGGGGGAGCTCTGGAATCAACGCGGAGATACCTCTTCGAAACACATTTCGCGTTTGAACAGCAGAAAATAATTCACCCAAAGCTTTCAAAGCTGCTAACCATCGTAGCAAAGTGGAGTAAAGATCAAGATGCCTGCAGTGTAAACGCTGCTATCATCGTTTACACTTTCCACGAAAAGTTAACCAAAGAAATCACAGAGACATTGTCAGGTTTACACGGAGTTCAGACCAGGTCATTTAACAAGGGCACAGAAATCAATGCTTTGGAGGAAGAAAATGGACAACTGGTAATCTATGTTGTGAATGGCTTAACAGCAAGCGAGGATTTTCCGTGGGCAAGTTTTGACTTTGTGCTGGACTACAACCTGAGTGGAACAGTAACAAGGGAGAAACTTTCTCGCAGCACAAGACTTAAATCTCATGTAGTCTTGAAAACAATTTCAAAAGTTTCAATGGGAAATCATTTAAGTGAGGCCGAAGGTTAGAACCTGAATTTCACTTTTGAAGGAGTTGTTGATGTTGTGATACAATCAAAGTCAGGTCCGGACCAATTGATTTTCATTTTGTTTCTCTTATTTTAATGTAGTTTTGCAGGAAATATTGCTACAAAATACGCAGCATACAAATGATGCAAATATACAATATCATCATATTTTCCACTGAGGCATGTTCGATATCAACCTTGAAAAAGAGGAATTCATAAGCTTACTAGCAATGTACGTATATACATGCCAGCTATCGAGGATGAGTTTCAAGACAAGTTTTGTTGGTTAATATCGAATCCTCAAGGCTGCTTTGGAGTTGATCCTAGTTTCTGTAGCATGAAGCAGCCAGGATTATTGCTATCGTCAAAAGTAACTCCCAGCTATGTATTAACTTTTCTTGTGAGCTGGCTGATCTCTTGTGTCCCCCCGTGGGTATTGAGTGTCCGTGTGAGTGTGAAGTGTCTTACCGAAGGATACAACATGTTGGCTGGAACTCGGGTTTGGACTTCTCCACCAAGACCCCAACGCCCTAACAATTAGTTTGCTGAGAAGCTCCTTGCGGTGAAAGTTGTCAATTCTGCTACCATCTCCTTAAGACATTCTCTTCTCCGCTTTTCCTTTATTAATTAACTTTCCTTATTTATGCAAAGTCTCATATCTAACTCAAGCTGTAAACTATGTTTATGCATCAAAGGATAACGACATTTATTATGTGCTGAATGCCAGTCTCATAACCAGTGTAAAGGACCTCACGTGGTTATCTATCATTTCTCTCTCAGACATTAGTGACGCCAGCTTGTTAAGCGACCAAGATCAGTACATTTTCATCGGCAGTGAAAAATTTACACATAATAAAGATCTCCTGCATCTCCTCGAAACTTGCCACAATGTCATGATCTATGAAAGACGAAGAAGTAAGACAAAGTCTGAAGATTCTCTGAACAAAGTGCTTCTACAGCCAGACGTGATGATTGACGAGAGAACCTGCATTCATCTCCAGCATTTGTCCTCTCTAACAGATGAGAACGAATATAAAGGATTGAGAGATGTGGTGCTGTCACTGTCCCTTAAATGCCACAAGTGTCATATCATCATGTATTCTAACAAACAGCCAGAGTACGTATCCAAGACAAAAATAATATTTTGGTGATGACCCTGCAAGATGTATCCGGTAGATTTTGGTCAGGGTTAGTCAGTGCTAACTTATTACAAACTCTTGTTTTTATTCAGCCATGCCTTTACAGGAGAAGTTCTTCGCCACTTATCCCTTCTGTTTGCCAGCTGTGCACATTTTCAAAAGAATGAGTTTGAAGTGGAGATCCTGTACTCCTTTACTATGAAAGAAACTGCTCGTCTCATCAGACAGATAGGTGACAAAGCTAGGGCCCAGTCTCCAGTGTGGAACAAGATGGAATGGCCAAAAAGGAAATGGTTAACAAACGAAGCAAGTGCGGTGAGATAAATTGGCTTCATTTACTTCGTGTCTAGAAAACATCGCAAAATATTTTTTGTGACATAGAGAG
Organism: Pocillopora damicornis; assembly: GCF_964200805.1. Lineage (NCBI taxonomy): Eukaryota > Metazoa > Cnidaria > Anthozoa > Scleractinia > Pocilloporidae > Pocillopora > Pocillopora damicornis. The sequence goes on along the minus strand of NC_142680.1, from coordinate 23,227,036 downwards.
ATCTGTTTATGTCCTCAAGACTAATTAGGTGTTGTTTTGTTTGAAGCATGAGGAGTTCCTGGTGTCACTTCCGTGTATGAATTCATTCAGGTAATCAAAGTGAGATAACTTGTCTAACGGTAATGATCTACATAAAAATCAATTCAACAAAAGATTTTTTTATAGATATTAAAAAAGAAACATTACCGTCACAACACTTAACACTTTGAATTTTATGTCTGTCAGTTCACTTTAACTACAACACCCGACAAGGTGCACAGTACACTGATTAGCGTTAAAGGTTTCCTTTATAACTCATTTATTATTTACTCAGCGCACAAGTGATGCTAACCGCTGCCCCACTAGTTGAGCTGTTGAAAATGTCACCTGAGGAATTGAAAGAAACCTGTCCTTGGATTCCGCCGAAAACTCTCTCAGTATGCGGAATTAAGTTTGTATATGAGTGTTAGTAAAGTTGTACATACTACTGCACTAATAGTATTGAATGAGGAACTTTGATTGATTCATTATCATCGTGTCATAACTTATGCGATGATGTCACTAAGAGCTTGAGAAACTTGACTGATCTTCATTACCACGCCTGAGATTTTGATCCTCAAATCAGTAAGATAATGCTGAAGCGAGCTAGAGAAGAACGCGTAAACTCATTCATCCTTGTGTATCAAATTATTCGTTTATCAGTTTGGGCCTCCCCATGTGAAATTTTCTCAGGTCCTTTTGGTGACATCCTTTATCGTGTTTGTTTTCAAAGACTTCAACTAATGTGATGTGATAAAAAACGTATATTATAGGGTCGGCTGCTTAGTAATGTAACCTTTGCACTGTTTATAGCTACTCCAATGACAATGTTATGTACCACTTAAAATTATCTACTTGGCTTTCTTCTAGGAATTTTACAAGTCCGTGAACTGGTGTTCTGAGTTAGACCCTGATATGCCAGTCTTTTCAATAGCGCAGCCGTCACTTCAAACTTCCTCACAAAGCTGCTTTGCTGTAGAACCGTCGCCACATCAAATGCCCTTGGCTGCCTCAGAGTCCAATTCTTCCCCTGATAGCATGGTTGCTACAAGAAATGCCTTGGTGGAATCCACTGACTACAGGCTTAATGATCCACCGTCACTTTGGGTAAACATTCAACAAACGCGAGAAACCACGAGAGACCCTGTGACTGATAGGGTTTATCATACTTACCCTCAAGATAAACCAGTAACTGATGACTGGTCTGCTGGCGCCTTTGGAGATCGCTTGAATTCTTTTCTCGCCGTTTCTCAAAGAGACGAGGTTGAACATCACTGCCCTCCATACCCAGATATTCCTGATACACATGATAACGAATGGAGACCCTTGATAGCGAGAAATACATCTTCAAAGTCGTGGAAGGACAACGTTGAATCAGATTTGAGGCGATGCATCACAGAGAAAAAGGTAACCATCATGCCAAAAGGGAGACAAATATTCCTCATGTGTATTATTCCGTGCTTAGTTTTCAACCAGATTATTTGTTTTGCGACAAGAAGCAAAGAATGAGAGACATGATGAATAGAGGGATATAGAGCTAGGACAGAGGATGAAAGGAGAGTTTTATTAATGATGGAGGGAGGAGGAAGGCAAGTAAAGGTGATGGCCTGCCTTCCAATCAATGGGTGTCCTTGAACTTAACCACTCAATTTCCTCGGCCCTTTCACCCTTTGTTACATGTTGTGTGCCATCTCACCTGTTATCTCTCCTTTGTCTTAAGGTACCGTACATCAGGTATGATCACCAAGTAACGTCCAACTATCCAGTTAAGAGTCATTATTTTTCTGAATTTCCCGGTTCCTGTCGATCAAGACCCGAAGAAATAAGCCATTTAAGGGATGAAAATGAAGACTACTTGACGCATGACGAAGACATCGACGTGACTGGTCGCTCAGCGATGTCTTTAAACTTTCCAATAGCAAGAGGATCTACGACACACTCTTCGAGAGAACAGAATGATCACTTTGACTCGTCTTGGGACAGAAACGTCTGCGGTCGAAGGTACCAGAACCCCAGAGATTACCGTAATTATCAGATACCGCAAGCACGTGTACTGGATAAAGATCATTCAAGCAAACGCGTGAGGTAAGAGCAGCTATGGTAAACATAACGTTTATTTTGTTTTCTGTGCGTTTCTGGCCTAAGTTTTACTTTAGACTGTGTCAACATAGTCATAGGCTAAACATCTTCGGAGCAATAACGATTATATTATGACGCGCCTTCTGTTTCAAAACATTCTTTAAAAAAGGAGAAGTAAAGAGATTACTGTAAGTACAAGTCTAGGCTTGTGCCCTCGTATGACCGCCAAAAAGCTTTGCCGCAAAGACCTGGAGACGAGATTGAAACGTATTCAATTGAATGTTCGCAGGCAAGCTGTGCGAGTATTAGACCTTGGAAACGAGGCTACCCGTGCTGTTCCAACTAAAGTGGGAATAGCTCAACCACAAAGGAGAGTTTATGGCTCATCTGATTATCCTCAAGTGTCTGTACCGAGTACATCAAGTCAAGCGCTAAGAGAAAATACTGTCGCTAGTAAACACAAACGAGTTAGTCTTGGTATTGAAAGATCTACTAACTCTGCGTCAAAAGGTGCACAACAGGTAAGTATTTCCTGTCACCTCTGTGGTGATATACGCAGAGCTTGTTTTAAAGGTCGCTTTCCACTGAGTTGCTTAAAAACAAAGCCGTTTTTTTTTCCCTGAGTGAATAAATATACCAACAAGTTCTCTGTTATCGTGCATTTACAGCAGAAATGACACAAAACCGTTGAAAATGTTATATACTACAATAGCTAGGAGATAGGAGGGAGTCTGTATAATTTGTCACTAAAATCTCGTAACCCCACAGAGCACTTCTTATTCAAAAGTTTACTTGTCGGGTAAACCCTGTGTAAACTTATTTACCTCTGATCGTGACAAAGAGAGCGAAATGGCATGTTTGCAAAGAAAAGTAACCAACAGATAAACATTTCATTTTCATGACAGCTACGAGGAGGGGAACACGCGGTGACAGCAAAACGGCCGTCCCTAGACGGTGAGTTACTATCTTTTATACAACTTCACAACACGAGGGTAGCATTGGGACGCAAGCTAAAAGAGTACCAAAAAACGTGACGAGAGCGTATACGTGATAAGCAGTAACGGGGGCGCGATCTTTCCCCTATTCACTCCACCAGCGCTTTTCTAATCTTAATGGAAGGGGAATCACTCGATGAACAAGGGAATCATTATGTGGTATTACCAGGGGCAAAAGATCTAGTTGAAAATGATGTGAAGAATAACTTGTGTTTATTGAATCTATTAGATCCTGATGAATGGTCTGTCTTCCCTTCGTACCTGTCCTCAAAACGGCGTAAGCTGACCTACGAAAAGATCCCTGGTGTAGAAAGCGGTCAAACTAAGCTTGTGTTCAAGTACGACAAGTAGTTTTGATCATTCTTCAAAAAACGTTTAGTGTGCTATTAGTCCACATTTTGTTCATAAATCCCTCAAAACCTATGGCTTTGAAACAAACCTGAGCGAAAAAAGAGATCTTGCTGTAACTTGACAGCATTAAACAAAGCAGCCACTAGAGATAATGTCGTTGATGACAGGGGGCCTTTTTGTCAATATTGGAAACGTTGCACACGAGTTTAATACCCACTTATTGCATCATTAAAGTTATATTTGTAACTGGGTCCTTGAGTGTCTTAAAGCGTTGGTAAAAAGAAATTTTAAACGTCCTAACTTTAGATTCTATAAGCATCATGAGCTTTCGGCTGTATCATCAGTCGGCAAAGAATTATCCGTACGTGGAGGGTGAGACAACACTCTGTCAATCAAACCAAACTCTTTAGCTTCCTCAGGTGACATAAACTTGTCCCTTTCCAGCGCTTTTTCTGATGTACAAAAATTGGAAACAAATAAGCCATCAATAAATGCGTGAACAAGTGATTAATTCAGTGTTTGGCATTGTGGGTGTCCGAGATAGACCAGGATTGGTTTTTATTTTGCTTCCCTACGTTCTCTGGTTGGTCCAAAAACTTGTGATCCTCCCGACTTATCATATGCAAAACTTAAATCCATCGCGATTTTGTCACTCTCACTCCTTGTCTATGTTATGATCAATGCAACAAATGTAGCAATTTGAAGCAAATAGCTTATAACATGTTTTCAAAATCTTACCTATTTCATCAAGAGGCTGACCCGTGTGTTTAACATAGATCTTATTTAGGAGTGTCTTGAGCTTAAGAATTTCCTCTGCTTGAATGGCTATATCTGTGGCTTGGCCCTAAAAAAATAATGAAAAATTTACAATGGACATCTTTGCATAGTCATGCAGTCAGAGCACCCTTAACGTTGCTTAGTACTTATCTCAAGTTCACACACATCTTTCAGTTACATGCAAAATAATTACCTCTACCTTGTTTAAGGCCACAAAAACTAAGTCAAATTGAAGTTCAAAGGATGTTGATGTTTCTCAAACATTTAAGTGACTACTTTCAAGGGTATATCAACAAAAATTGACCACAACAACATACCTGTGCTCCTCCATGTGGTTGATGCACCATAACCCTAGCATGTGGTAAAGCATGTCTCAAACCTGGGCTTCCTGCAGTTAAAAGCAGGGAACCCATGCTGCAAGCTTGCCCCATACACCATGTGGAGATAGGAGGTTGAATATACTGGAGAAGGAAATATCGGTACATTATGAGACTTTCTTACTTTCACTGATGAAGAACACTTAAGATGAGGTTCCCTTCAGTAATCCTTTCAATACTTCAGAATTACTGCACCCTTGCAGATGCCCATTTCATTCTTCTGTATAGAAACTCTAGCAATGCCATAAAACTCCATGAACATCTTTGATAAGCAATGACTTTCAGAAAACCTGCTCTCTCCCTCCCCCTCCTCCCCCAAATTAAAAAAAAAAGGAGTTTACACCTCTACCAAAACTCTGGGCTATGATTTTGTACAGAATAAACAAAAAAATGTGATACAATTGCTTAAAAATTGTAACAAGCATACCTGCATTGTGTCATAGATGGCTAATCCTGCTGTAACTGACCCACCTGACAAGAACACAAAATAATTGAGTTTCACATGTAAACCTGACCTAAAACATCCAGAACACAATATATCACACAGGTGGGTAAGTGGTTAGTGCTCTAGACTCTGGATTAAAAGGTACAGGTTTGAATACTGGCCTAGTCATTGTATTGAAATGCTACGCAAGACACTTTATTCTCACAGCACCTTTCTCCACCCAGGAGTATAAATGTGAGACTGCGAACTTTCAGAGGAAGCTGACAAAGTTAGAGAGGCTAACCTCCCACTTACTCCAAATTCCTTTAGGAGGCTGAGGTCAGGATAACTTCTTTTTAACTTAGAAGGTGACTTTTTTTGCTAAACCCTAAATATCAAATTAAATGTATTAACACCATGGCTTTGAACACAATATATGACGACTTTCCTTGTCATCCTGATTTTCCCACAAATAGTTTTTTCCCAACATAACAACAGTAATTAGCAACAGTATGTTTAAAAGTGCCTTTAATTTTAATTAAATCACCTGGACTGTTGATGTACATATGAACAGGAGTTCTATCATTCTCAGACTGTAGAAATAATAGCTGAGCCACAACAAGACTTGACAACTCATCTGATATCTAAAAAACAACAACAGAAAAAAAACCATTTGAAAAAGGCTCTGAATCAGTGATTAAAAATACATCAGGTTTGTTGGCAAGGCAAAGAAACTAGAGAACACAGGGATCCCAACAAAAAACCCTCAGAGAAGAGAGGAAAACCAACAAAACATTCAACCACATGCCATGCTACGTACAGGAACTAATGTGGGGTGACAGCATTGAGAGATGAGTGCTGCAGCAACTGCATCATCTCCACTGCCCCTTGATAACCAGCCAGCATCAGTTTCTTGTAGGATGTTATGTCCAAATTCCTTAATATGGCATCACAAAGGATTGTTGTCCGAATGCAAAAAACTTTATCATTATTTCTTGGCACATTGCACACTGTTATATTGGACTGGCCCACAAAAATGTGAGCTAATCACATGTGATTTTATGCATTTAGTTAGTTTCTTATAATGATGACAAATTTTACTACAAGGCTGTCTCTCTAAGAGGCAAACAAAGTGAATCCTGCATTCTGACTGGTTGACAATCTATTCCTTCACAAAAGGCTTCAGGTCAAAAATTGTTCAAATGATAAGTCCTTGTTCAGTCAAACTAGACACACAATTTTATAGTTTTTTTTTTTCTCATTCTCCTATCTGATTCTTGTGCTACTTAATTAAGAACAATGAATTCTACTTTGAATAAGCTGCGTTTTCAACTCTCTTTTCCTTCAAAAACTGCCACAACTTAGAGTAATCACTTGCATATCTGGTTACATTTCAAAATTTAAACATCGTCACTTACAGGACCCATAACACACACTATTCGCTCTTTCAGAAGACGGGAAAATATGTCATAGGCTCTTTCACCTCTTCCCTGAAAAACATCAAGATAAATCTTTCATCAATCAGAAAACAGGAAGAGAAGGTTCTGAGCACGTATCAAAGTTGAAATACTTTAAGAAATATAAATGCTCCGGCTCTGTAGTTACATACCGTTTGTTCGATCACCATAGGAATCAAGAACTGTCTCCTGCAAGACGTATGTATCCCTCGCGATATCCTAGAAATTACCTAAACAGGAAAATATACGGTGTATCAAATAAAAGGGTAACTTGTGACGAAAAAGTTTCAATGGTACTCTTACGTAAAGTCCTTGTCGAGCAGCCATGTTGAATTTGGATTGCAGCCGCAGGTCATAGTCACTGCAGACACTGAGTATGATGTCATCCCCAGTATATCTCAATTTTAGTTGAAAAACTGACCAGGTCCAGGCTGTCGGTGCATTTCATCACCTTGTGGGATACCGAAGAAAGTTCCTTTATCTACAATGTTTACAGGAGATATAGATATCCACACTGTCTACTTTAATACAGTTATTGCTACTGCCTGCTGTGGATAAAGCTACCTACCTCCTGTTTCTACTGATGACACAGTAAATAGTTATATATCTGCTGAAGATGGTGCAGAAAGTGGTATCTCGTAGATAATGTGGATAGTTTTTTTTTTCCTGCTTTTCTCAGTGTAGGGAGTGGAGTGAAGAAGACATAAAGCATTTGGTTGTGGTCGAACATAAATAAAGTGTAACTGACGTATCTAACGAAGTGATTTAGTTTGAAGCGTTTACCAAATGCTCAGTCAGTGGACATGAGCGGGGAAGCGGATAGGAGACAAACGACGGTTGTGGTTGTCAGGGGAACGCCTAAAAGAGTGACAACCCTCCTGCCTTTAATTATATATTTTTTTTACTGACCTTCATTTGAAAAGCGCGAAATGAGCCTGTGCTCCCTCCCCAAAGGGTGAAGGGAAGACTGCATCCGAGAAAATAGCTGAAATTGAGTGTAAAAAATCACTCGCTGTATGTTGTACCTCTCACTTGAAGGTTTTTGGAAATCTATGGGTAGCTCTCTCGAAATAAATGTCAGTCAAATATTAAGTGTTACCCGATTTTTCAGTCAAAAGATGCGCAGATTTAAAATCTGAAAATATTGAAAAGGAATAGAATGATTGAAGACATTTTCAGAATCTATTCCTTTTTTGAATCATTTTCAAGCTCTCTTTAAGCTCAAGTCATCTGTTTTCAGTATAACTGAGCGGTGAATTTTCATGAAAAGCTACAGAATAGAGTGAATTCGCAGAACCTGTTCGTTATATGTAAATGAGTTTGTCACTAAATGCTAAATTCAAATAGATCTACACTGCCGGATTTTCCCCGTGTAAATTCCTAGTCAACAGACATTACAAAGCGTAATGATTGCTTACGGTTAGAAAAACTTTTGCTTATTTTCTGTACGTAACTTTCCATTTAATTTGCTTCTTTTTAGCAAATAATGAGGCTTCTTAAAGTGCTCAATGCTGCGCGTCTTAGATCCTTTATCCTCCAAAAATAAATCAGAGGATTTAAAGAGCTATTGGCAAAAACGATTGTTACTAAAACTGAATACTCTACAACATCGATGGACTTGTGTTTTTTTAGTTCCACACATAAATAAGGAAGGTAGCATAACACGAACAGTTTTAAAACCATTAGAGACGTAAAAGTCTTTGCTTTGTACTTAAGCAAATCAAAAGCATTTTGTTCTTGGTTAATGGGTTGTTCAGTTTGTATCTGCCGTTGATGTCGACGAATAATCTTCCAAATTGTCTTATAGCTGTAACAAATCACTAAAGTACAACACAGTGCTCCTGCGACAGACAGTATGGCAAGGATTGAATACCTTCCCACAGCGAACCAGATGATTAACGAAATCAAAATCTGAAATACCCAAAGCTGAAATACAACAGAAGCCACTCTTTTTGAAGTCACTAGTTCATGGTAACGTAAAGGCCAATGAATAGCGACAGCTCTCTCTATGCTCAAGTAAGTTAACGTTCCTAAAGATAATGCTGTGAAGAGATACGCCAGAAACATTTGAATTTCAAAAACTACACAAAAGGTGGCGACAAGACGAGTATTCATTAGATAAACTAGCATAGGTTGGAGTAACAAACCCACGCAGAGATCGGCCATAGCTAAAGATGCAACCAGTATATTTGACACGGAATGTAGAGAAAACGTCTTCCACAACGAAAAGAGGATAAAAACATTGGCAACAACAGCAACCGGCGACAGTAGTCCGTTTATAATACTGATTCCGATAACAAAATTACGGTAGTTGTGCTCATAAAGTATGGTAGAGTTTGTTTGTACAGTTGCTCCGAGTATCACACACAAGCTGGAAGCGTTGGTCATTTTCTTTTTGACGATTTCAGTCTTCAGAAACTTCACAACCTCTCATCTTCTCGGCTCTCAAATAAATATACATCTGTGGTGGTTGTTAGTCTTAAGAATTAAAACGTTTTCAACGTCAATTTCGTTTTTAGTGCGGGAACCTCACTCAAAACATTACTTGATTGGAGTTAAGAATTGAAAATCATGGTTTCGGGGCGACGAAATGACTTTTGAAGATTGTAATTCTATTTATTGACAGACATTGTCTCTTAAATAAACAGGATTTCCGTAAGAAATACTTTGTTAGCGTTTTGTTGCTGAAACTGTTTTGTCGGTTTATTTTTAAATGGGGAAGCGCTGTTTTCTCGAAATAAATGCCAATCAAGTATAAAGTGTTAGCCAATTTTTCAGTCAAAAGATGCGCGAATTTAAAATCTGAAAATATTGAAAACGAAAAGATTGATCGAAGAAATTTTCAGAATCTATTCCTTATTCGAATCAGTTTTAAGCTCTCCTTACGCTCATGATAAAGTCATCTGTTTTCGGTTTTTTTTTATTTTATTTAAAGCTACAGAATACACATATGTAATTGACACGGTAATGCAATGAAATTCCCGTAAGCCAAATCAATTTTTTTGCTTGATGAAAATTGGAATTATTATTATCTTAAAGCTGCAGTGAGTGGTCGTAGTTTAAGAACACAACCTTGTCTCAGAAATAGTTACTTGAGAATAAAAGATAAAATAATGCTGATGCATGTTTACTCGGGACGAAATAAATATTGAATTATTTAAGAAAACAGAAAAATAACTTTGCCCTCTCAGAACAAAAGGTGTTTCAAATTATATGCATAAAATATGACTTTAACCCCCAAGTGAAAGAACCAATCCGTGGGTATGTGTAATGATATTGTTCTAATTGCCTTGAATGACGTTTACTTAAATATTGTCCTTGCAAGAAAATACCATTTCCGTGCTAGAAACTACTTGTGCTGCCAAGTGGAAGTCTCTTTTCGGAAATGGCTCTTTCAGCTACTTTTTACATTGTCACGGTTATTACAAATCTTCCGAGACTTCTAAGGTCAGGACGAGAAAAGACATGTTTCATTTTATTCAACTCCACGTGAGGTTTGGGGGGTTGGGGGCGGAAGGGTTTGAGGAAAAAAATGGATTTGATGACGTCATAAAACTCCTTGTCTACGCAAGAGGAGAGTAATGTTCCTTTAAACCTGTTTCGAAAATTTATGATTACGTGTGTGTTTTCTATAGTGTCGACGGAAGTCGCAAACGTGTACATTTTGCGTCTTTGTAGTTAGCAGGAGCCTGTTGATATCGGCAGGCTCACGCTACGCCAGGTTCCCCAGGAATTTGTTTGGTGTACTTACTCACAGCAAATATCGGAGGTCTGACCCTTTTTTTCTTTTAATTATTTCATTTTATTTCTACACACAATAGGCACTGTACAGCAATTTCACCGCGTGCACTTTTCCCAGTTAAAAATTATTTCCCAAACATAACCCTGTAAAGAAAATAAAGTGACATGAATAAATAAGAGAAGCGTTTCCCACGGACTTTGATTCGTACATTAACTCTCAGAGGAATTCATTAAACCACAATAAGAGAGCAAAACAATTATTTGCATTTTAATCGCGATCAAAATAAAAGTTTTCGTGACATAAACAATTGACATTTGTCAATCATGGACCACGCAAATCTGTTCAACACTCCAATTACGTGTCACCTCTGATCATCATTAGAGACCAAAGTCGCTTAAATCAGACGAGAAAAGCATTTAAAACCGCCCTTTGTGATACTTTATTCCAAAGAATATGCTTCAATCGGTAGCGGAATTTGTCTTGCAATATTCACCGCAGTCGAGTCCACAGACGTTCTCATCTCTCGTATTGGTGACTGCTGCAATCTTCTGCATTGTGAGCGTCTTACTAAGCCTTGTTCGGCAAAGGAAACTTGCTGTTAAGTCAGTCGATGGAGTACCGGGACCGGATGGTCACTGGCTGAAGGGACATCTTGATTACGTAAGTTTTAAACAAGCTGAGTCAGGTTGTGGGCCGGAATGATATCTTGTGGTGATGTCACGAACCCGTTCAATTACTCACTGTAGTGTATGATGAACTTCATTCGATTCCTTTTTAAATTAAAATATTATCCAAATCTCTTAGGATTTATTTCTTTGGCCCTTTTATCAAACAAGGCTATAGCGAACGAAAGCTCAAGTACGTGAAAATTTACGGTTTGGACTCTTACAGCAAAACTAAACAAACTGAAGATACAATGGATTCAGCGTTAACAAGCCGAGGCTCATTTACAAATTGATAATTTTAAACTGTTACGTTATGAGCCAACGTTGCGTGGCGAGCGAAGACGGTTGTAAGACCTATCACGCAACAGGCTCCCTTTTATTTACGTGACGAGGTAAGCGAACCACAAGGGATGAACTTATCTTAACATGTGACAAATTGATTTATGCATGCCTGCTTCTTTAGGGGTATGGTATCAAGCTGATTGATTTCATGACACTTGCCTGTCAATTTCATCTGTAGGCACGGTTTGACGGAGCTGGACTTCAATTCCACGAAAAATGCGCTGAAGAATTCAAAACTTGTTATCGCCTGTGGTTTGGCCCACTCAAGCCATTAGTAGTCCTTTGTCACCCGGAAACAGTCAAAGTCATTCAGTCCAGTAATGCACCCAAAGAAAAGCTTGTGTACAACCTTGTCAGACCATTCATTGGTGAGTTGCAACTTTATCATCATCGTCATCACTTTTATTGTCATCATCATCATCATTATCGAGTAAATGCAAACTACACTACCTAGATAGATGGAGATCTCTAATCAGGTGATGGACCTAATTATACCGCGGGGCTAACCTTGGGGCTAGTCTAATCTTTCTAATCAAACTGCTGACTGAAGCAACAAGTGTAAAGATAAAACTGTAAAATGTCGTGTATGCTTGTAGGAGATGGCTTGGTAACTTCATATGGAGACAAGTGGTTTCGAATGAGAAGACTCCTCACTCCAGCTTTCCACTTTGAGATTCTCAAGCCGTACGTTCAAGTTTTCCAGGAATCTACCGATGTCCTTCTGGTAAGGAACTGAAGCATTCACACGTGATTTTAAGGAGAAATGTTTACTTTATAACCAGCGGAAAAGTCCCCCCTCCCCCCGGCGGAAAAAATGCTTCTTTCCAACCTAAAGTTTCGATAAGAAAGGTTAACATTGTGTTCGACATTTTCGATGCGGGAGGGAGGTTGGATCAGGGGAATTAGAATACGAACAGTCCCTCCTTTTCGGCGAAGTCCGTCGCGCGATTAAAAGAAAGAAAACAGAAATAAAATCGAAAAAAAAAAATAATAATGATGACAACTGATACTAGCCCGCTGCGCCTCACTCCAAGAGTTCCACGCGGCGCGCTACCATAAATTTAATTTGTTTTCGTTGCTTCTTTCACTCGCGTGACGGACCTCGCCGAAAAGGAGATACTATTGGTTGTTCTCAATCTAAGGGAGAGGCGAACTCCAATACAATTTAGTAAGAAAAAAAGTCAAAGGTACCAATACCTGTGCTACTTATTGTGGTCAAATGGAAACTTCAAAAATGGCTTTTTCAGAAGCCTTTTACAGCAAATCATGATATTCTTCTTTCAGGAAAAATGGTCTGCTCAGCAGGGTGGGGAAGTGGAGTTGTTTCATCATGTTAGTCTGATGACATTAGACTCCGTTCTCAAATGTGCACTCAGCTACAGAACCAACTGCCAGACTCAAAAGTAAGAATTGAAGCTATGAGATATAGCAGACACATTTAGATAGCTAACCTGTATGTCAAAAAAAATTGTTTTCAAAGAATTAGATTAAGACCGCGTGATTTCTATAGGGTTTTGTCTGACGAGGGCGAAACCCGCGCCAGCTATTACGCATAGAGATCGAGAGCGACTGGTCTGATTGAGTTCGAATAAATCTAATAACTGTGGTCGTTCAAAACTTGACAACTGAAAAGACTGCGATGTTTGTCATTGGACGGTAGACGATTCTTTCCAAATTTTCCTTGTCTACTCTACCAGTGCTGTACATCACTGTGAAAACCTTTGCTCAAGATATACCGGAGAGTAGTCCAGGGATGTAAACAGCATTTTCCGGTAAAAGGGGAGGGGGGGGGGGCTTTTTCTCATCGGCATCTTAATACATTTGAAGTTATTTTAGGTTCTTTTATTATTATACGTGGTCACTTCCTCTTAACAAGGAAGAAGTAACATAAAGCTTAGGACTCCCTCTTGCTTACACCCTTTACTCTAAGTAATATACCAGGTGATGTGTCATTTGTTTGTTTCCTTTTTCGCATTTCAGAAAACAGGACCCTTACATTGTGGTTGTTTATGAAGCCTCGGGTCAGATTTTGGACAGACTAATGTAAGAAACATATTTAACTGGCACTGCATTGCATTGCATTACATTTCATTGCATTGCTCTAGTTCCTTTCTTTAGTCTTCTTCCTCTTCCTCCCTCACCAAGTCTCTCCTGCCTCTTCTTTATGCCTCTTTCCTCTGGTCTTTTATCCCTGTTCTTCTCTCATCCTCATCCTCTCACTCCTCAGTGTTACACAAATCTATTTTTTCATGCCTATTCTACTTGTACACCGTTTTGTAGGAATCCCCTCATTCATAATGACACCATCTATAAGCTGACGCCTGACGGAAGAAGGTTCTTTAAGAACTGTGCGTTTGTTCATGCAAAAGCAGATGGAATAATAAAAGCCAGGCGTAAAGCTCTACAGGATGACGTGAGTTTTGATAAGTTTATTGATTGTATTTGAAAACTTGGGCCATATCAATGATTTTTTATTTGTTCTTACTTCAGGAGGAGAAGGAGAAACTCAGGAAAAAGAAGCATTTGGATTTCCTTGATATTCTACTGGAGGCAAAGGTAATTAAGAAGACTCAGCGCTGTTTGTTCAAAGCAGTACCTTTAAATTGATGAAAATAGATCGACGTCAGTATCTGAGCAACTGCGCCCTTGTGCCTCCCCTTCTCACAACATTAACAGTTGTTGGGTAAAGGGAGGGGTAGGTACGCAATTGCTCCGATTCTAACTTCGATCCATGAAAATCTACCCCACGCACCCTCTGTGTTCATTTTTTCGCACTACGACTCTTATCGAGCTTGGTGTAAATGGCTTTTTTCTCTCTATGATTCAGGACGAAAATGGAAGCAGCTTAACAGACGAAGAAATAGTCGGAGAAGTCGTGACATTCATGTTTGCAGGGCACGACACCACGGCAAGCGGTGTGTACAATAAGATCTCATTTCAAACGAAGGCCTTAGTTAAAAACCTCCGGCAGCCTAGTACCTTTTGCCCTTGAAAGACAAAAGGTACTTATCCGGTCTACTTTATTTACCATTTTAGTTATTTCGTGGACTTTGTACAATTTGGCGAGATTCCCTGAGCACCAAAAGAAATGCCTGGAGGAGATTGAAGAAGTGTTTGGAAACAGTCATGAGATAGAGTGGTGAGGAACAGTTAATTTTCCTTCTGTAAAAGATATTTGGAGCTTATCATCTCTATACCCTATTTCAGGCCACTTGACGGCCCTGTGAGGGATGCCTTCTCTTTAAAGTTTTCGAATATCGACGTGTGTGTGGGAAATTGATGGTTTGGCTTAATTATCTTGTCATTTAGCCTCTACTATGACATCATTATACCAATGGCGTAATGTGTGTTTTTACAGGAAGCAGCTCGGCAAACTGAAACATCTCCTCATGTGTATCAAGGAGAGTTGCCGGTTATTCGCCCCAGTCCCCATGATCAGTCGAACATTGGACAGGACCTATGAAATTGATGGCCATTTGGTGCCGGAAGGTACTGTGTGTATTGATCACAAACGTTCCTGACTTGTCAGAGGCATGCATTTGTCAATAGCCCTCATTCCAAGTTGTCACTCACTAACAGGGGGAAGGAGGCGGTTTTTTCAGGTTTGGGAAGAGCATTGGGTCCTGTATTTGCCTATTATTGATATTTGTGAATATGTCAAGTTGTTATTTTTTGGAAAGTTTTTTTAAAACCTATTTGTTCAACCAAAAATTTCTAAAATGATGCAAACGGCGTCGTCAACATCGATTGGTGTTGGGACCAGGCAGAAACGTATGATTCCTTTCCCCCTCTTCCCTCTCCCCCCCCCCCCCCTCCAATGTTGTTCGCGTTATTTACCACATCCTTCAAGTTCTTAACTGTTCTTTATCCCAAAAGAAGGCAAAATGGTAAAATAAATACTTCGTGTGTGCTCTGAAAAAACATCTCATTTTCGTCAGGTACTTGGGTGATGACCAACGTCTACGCTTTACATCTTAACCCACACGTGTGGAAAGACCCTAAGGTTTGTGTTTTTGAATTAGCTCCCTATTGACAGATTATCATCAAAAAGTGATTGCTGGGAGATGTTCTTCATTAATTTGCGCCGGATTATAAGTGACGACAACAGAAATTAGAATTTTTCTTTCGGTATTTGGTGGAGAATTTTAACTTTAACATACACTTATCAAATATTCTTGTCACTTTTACTATAAATGCTAAATTCCTTTGGTTTCCGATTTAAAACAGAAGTTCGACCCACTGCGCTTCACGACTGAAAACGCTAAAGAAATGTCACCATATGCCTTCATACCGTTTTCGGCTGGTCCAAGGTAAATATCGGGACTGGTATGTGACTGATGTTGGTGTAATTTACTGGTATTGCATGGTTGGTGTGACGCTCCTGATTATGTTTTATTTAAAGCTTAGTATCTAAGTTCTAATTCCGGAGTGCATTCTTCGGTTTCAGAATCGAGCTGAAACACGGGTTCACAAACTGGGGAACCCATACTTGTGCCATTGCCTTCCAGTCCTAAGAAACGTTTAATCAATGCACTGCAAGTTTTCCCACGCTTGCGTGTAACATGCGTTCTTGACTGTGCGTTACAAATTTTCCCGCGCTAAGCATTGCGTAGTACAATCTCCCGCGCTTAAACTGCGTCTATATTCGACACTCAACCACGCACAGTATTTTGCCGAGCTTTACTCTGAAATGCAACAGTTTTCTCCTCAAACTTTTTATGTCACCCAGCCATATTTTTATGTCAGTGAAAATTATTCTCGTGTCAAACAGGAACTGCATTGGACAAAGCTTTGCCTTGACGGAAGTCAAACTGTCTGTGGCTATGATCATACGCAAGTTAGTGAAGTTTATATTTTTAGGAATAAACACTTAATTATTCTTAGTTTGCTTACTCGTCATTTCATGCTTTTGTCATTTGGCAAATATTATATTCAAGTATTTAAAGTATTTATGTACTTTTTTTTTCTTCTTTATTTTTTATTTCAATTTGTATGTATTGATATAACAAATTATTTTTTAAAATTATTTTTACAGGTTCAAGTTATCTGTCAATCCTAACAATTACGTGCCAATCGAAGACATGATTCCTGAGCTAATTTTGAGAGCTAAGAATGGGATAAAAGTCAATATTGCCCCTCGAGCTTAAAGAAAACACCCACACACACACACACCACATTATAGCATTCGCTATAACTTACGATCATTAGATTTACTTGCAAGATTTCAACGAAAGGGTTCTTTATACAACTACTACATTTGCTGTCAAGTGTTCTATATAAACATGTTTCGCAAAACCGTTGCAAATGGTCAAATGAGTGCCGTAAATGCTGATTAAGGATATAGTAAGTAGATGTACAACGAGGTTTAACGCATTTTAAACCAAAATAAAATATCTCCATGGTCGAAAAAAAGGGTGACTGATTAATTGATTAATTTAAGATTGCGCGGTGGACTGGAAAGTTTTCTGAAGTTTTAAGATTTCATATGAAGGAGCTAAAAACAATTGCCTCATAAAAGCAGCTGAAAACGGTTTTCCTGATTATCCTGGAAAGGATATGGAATGCGGTCTCTTGGTTGGTGCCCTGACAATTGGCCACTTTTTCCTATAAAATGTTCTGTCTATTAATACTCTTCATCATTAGCTGAACTATTCAAGATAAAAGAGACTCCCTAGTACATGATCAGCGAACTGTTACGGGTGCAAAGAATGGAAGGTGCAGACGACATTGTCTTTCACAGTTATTCCAGATATATACCGTAAATTGTAGCCACAACAAACAGGGAGCCATTTTGAAACGAGGCCGTTGCGCATCTATCAAATCTTTCATCCAACAGACAGCGGCTGGTGATGCTCATTCCCTGACTTTGCTTCGATCCCAAATAAACCAAGCAAACAAACTTGAACCTGTTACAACCAAGCTCCGCTTTAACTTTATCTTTCAGTTCCTCACTCGCCTTCAACGCTAACTGTCGACATCTTTCTCGTTCGTACTTCATTCCATCGAATGTTCCATGCAAAATGTCCTCGGCCAGCTTACGGACTCTTTCGGAATTAAACGATGTGTCAGGCTTCATTTTAAATGCGTTTTCTGAACCCGGCGCGCTCAGTTTGAAGTTTTCTCCCTCCAATGAAAACAGAATAGAAGATTCTTGACTTGCTAAAGTCGACTGACGTTGATTGTTCCCTGTTTTCTTCAACACTCCTCGGGGTAGACCTGTCGAATATCCTTCCAAAGAAGCGCTATTAACAGAGCTTGTCATTACTTTAATTGATTAGACAGTCTCGACTCCTGTACTTGTACAGCTTAAGACTTCAAACTTCTCAAAGAATTAACTGTATTTGTTTTCTGGTGACATGGAGTGAGAAATTTCTGTTCGCATTTCTACAAAATCGTATACGAAAAGTTTACGTGACTAAACAGTTTTCTTTTACCATAACCGTTCAGTCTTTGTTCCGGTCTGTTTATCTTTTAATTGTCAGTGACTCACTTTAGGAGAAAAAACCTTAATACGATTGTCCGATCGTTTAACATCTATAATCGATTGGAATGAAGATTCTCCATACTAAACGCCTCACATTTTCTTTTAGGAAACTTAGGAGTCTTGAAAATTTGAACCTTATCGTTCGCTGATGATTTATCATAGATTTTTTTCAAGCTTAGTTCCTCTCAAACCATTAATGTTACCAGAAGAAATCATAATTTGATCGATATCGCGGTGTGTTTTCATTTATCCACTATTCAGGATTAATATCTTCTTCAGAAAAAGCGTCATTAAGGAAGATTAGCCCCGACTTCGTAAATGCCTTTCTAAACAAAGCCCTTAAGCTTTACTTCCGTTGAGACTAAAGAATTTGCTAACTTTTTTTACGTATATAAACCATAGACAAACTTAAGGCCTAATGTAAAGTCTGGTATCATTGTAATCCTTTGTATCTTTTAAAATTCCACCAAAACAAAACCACTCTGGAGAATGTTTGCAGTAACTACAGTTACCAATCAGAATTAATTCAACCGGGTCAAGGTCAAAGATGTTGTAGAAAATTGATCAGTGAAGAAAGGGGGAAAGCGCATGCGTGTTGTTCAAAGTACCCACAATATGGTTAACCAAAGTTACTGGTCAGGATCTTCGTTTCTGAGTGAGATCCAAGGTTTTACAGGCGGTTAATCATTGCAGTGAAAAGAGGTGGCAAAGTTCATTTTGATTACTGAAGCAGTCAAACGCAAATTCCCACTCCACTAGGAAAGCAATAATAAATCTCGAGCTTGATTATTAAGATGAGTTTCACCTCAAATAGATGCGTTCATCCTCATACAAACGCGTACTGACGGTTTCCGCTAAACTGTAGCGCAGATCACATTTCACTAGTAGATTGTCTTCTCACGTTCAAAGTGAAATAGCAGAATCTGATAGAGTCACAAGAGACTTCCATGTACATTTTCACTAACAAGGGTCGTTGAAAGAACTCCAAATAATGTAATCTTAGTTGTCTTTTAATTCCGCGCTCGACGAAACTGTTTCCTTTATTCAGTGTTGGAAATAAATGTGACAGGAGCGACCAGGAGGGAGAGCGAAAACTGATTTTTTTTCCTCTGAGGGTGAAAAGATTACACTTTTCCCTTTTCTAACCCTATACCTGCTTTCTCGGATCCTGTCCCTCAGAACACAGTTTAGAAACAGTCTCCATTTTGTATTAGGGGTAAAAGGTGTCACTTATCACGTGATCGATGTCTTGTGTGTTCGTGTCAGCGGGTTTCCCTTTCAAGGACTTGATGTAATCACCACAAAATTTCTTTATCCTCCTACATATCTTCAACAACACGAGGGTTATTTCTCAATGACTATTCACAATTTCGTTGTACAAAGAAATGTTACTGTTTAATACAAGCAAAACATACTTTGTAGTCTTACAAGTTTAACTAACAGTTAAAATAGTCAAAACTCTGATCTTCACTATCATACGTAGTAGGCATTCTTTTCATGTTTTGGCAGTATCATTTCTGGCTTATAACTCAATCCCACTAAGAAGATATCAGTTGGGATTAGGTGATGATCTATACTGTTGGAAAGGATTGTGTGACAATCAGTTGGGGAAATTGCGTGACAATTGCTGGAATGGAGAGCTTTGCAGGCCAAAGGAGATACTTTATAGAAGGTTCCACCTGAACAGGTGGTAGTCCAGTTATCAACAGAACCACTGCCAACCCCTCTTTCCCCGTTTGATTAAAAAGGTTTCCCTAATATTTTTCTCAGTACTTTGAGAGGAGAAAGGCAAAGAAAGAAGTATGCTCTGAAATCAGTAAAATACTATGACATGATCTTGGTACTTTCCCTGTTTAATGCTCAATCAATGTCCTTCTACATAGAACGATATTCAGAAAAGAGGACAGGATACCAGCATACTTTTCCTTGTGCCTCTCATTAGCAACTACATCCCTTGAACAAATTTACTAACATCTAAGTGACTATTTTAAAACAGAAATGGAATCAGAGCTTTTCGATTTGCAGGATAATCAGGAAAGTGCTCCTTATACCATCTGTGGTTATGCCTAGATCGTGGTACTAATGTTGCACTAGAAAACAAAAACCACACAGTACCTGCCACTGACCATGTTCCCAAAGCCCAGCCAAACCATTCAAGCATTTCTCCAAAATAGTTTGGACAAGAAATCTTGTAGAACAAACATCCATTAGGTATGGAATACCCAGAACTGCTGTTTGCTCTAAGCTTGCGAAGTGATAAGTCTGCATAGCGGTTAATGATATATCCTGTGACAAACATTATAACACCAACGATAAACCGTGGGTCTTTATAGTAGTCAGAGTCATAAGAAGCAGCACCTATCCAATCAGCATTAAGAAAACTGTAGAGAAGGTTA
The DNA here is from genome assembly GCF_964200805.1 of Pocillopora damicornis. Classification (NCBI taxonomy): domain Eukaryota; kingdom Metazoa; phylum Cnidaria; class Anthozoa; order Scleractinia; family Pocilloporidae; genus Pocillopora; species Pocillopora damicornis. The sequence goes on along the minus strand of NC_142680.1, from coordinate 23,206,929 downwards.
GGGAAAAGCCCCCCTAATGGTATACCCAAAGGGGTCTTTGGACTGCTGTATTTCATGATCCATGGGTGAATAATTCCTCGGTGTACATAATGACAAAGCCATAAACAGTAAAATGTTATATTGGTGTATTCTGTGTGAGTCCCATAAAGAAAAAATACAAGTGAAAACAGAAGTACACCAGGAATGGCATCTGATAGTGTGTGTGCAAGTCTTTGATGAACCATTGGCCCAAATGATTGGTTAGATTTCTGGTGTCTTCCGTAAGGTGCTGGTTTTGTAGCTTGAACTATAAAAGTGATTACTGCCAAAAGAAAACCAAATGTACAGAGACCATAGTGAACCCAAAAGTGTGTTTTGTCGTCTTCAAAGGTCGTCCATGGTAATGCATTCAGCATTGTTCATATAAAACACTTCAAAGGCCTACATTGAATTAATTTATAAAAGATCGTTAGCATGCCTTCTTTATCAAAGTCATACATTTTCCCCCAAAGTTTCCCGGTATTTTTTCCTTCAATTTACAGAAAACATCTGGTAATTAGATCCTCTAAGCTAAAAATATCTAGTACCTGTTGCCATTTCAGTTCAGTAGAATGTTTATGCAGAATTTCCGCAATCACTGTTCGATCAATCGATCCCAAAACTTCACAGCATTTTTTCGACTTACGAATAAAAGAAGACAGAAAGGCACACCTGAAAAAGCCAGGTTAGTAGAGAAAGTAAAGATATTCACTTTACCTTTAGGTGGCTTGAAATATTAAGTTTTACCAAAATAAGATAGTTGTTCGATTATTGCTCAAACTAACTAGTACCCAAGCCACTAGAAAACAACAACCTACCTCGGTTGTGTGACTTGGGGTTCATTATGGATTATACAGCCATCTTTGAATCCGGCATACGTTCCACAACACCCACAAGCTCATTTGGCTGACAAAATTTTTTTCTTTCACTTTTTTTCTGTGTTCAGTCAATTTATTTACCACAAAAAGAACGACAATCATTGTTTTATTCTTTGTAAATAAACCACTTCTTCCAATATCACCTGGACCCCTCAGCTGGATTTGGTTGAAAACAAAGACCAAATGTAACCCAATTTCTTACTCTAAGCTTCCCAATGGGCCAAAAGGCACAATTTGAGGGGGTGGGGGGGGGCACTATACAGAAAGGATATGAAAGCAAAGCATGAAAGAACATTTTTGATATGCTTGGCTACCTTTATAGACTAAGGTAAAAAAATTCTAATCAGCAGGTTCTAAGTGGGGCAGTTCTGGCTCCTTTTAAATAAACATATTAATTTCAAGTTTATGGGAGTCAAATGGTTACTATCCTCAAAACCTTTTGCTGAAAGTTTTCAAACTTATCTTTAATGAAAGCTAAACTTGTCCAAGAAAGACAGTAGCAAACCTAGATCTAGTGTCTAGGCCTTTCTCCAGAGGTTAAGTAATTTTGCAGAGTGTCAAGTCATCCCTTTATTGTTGTTACCACTAAGTCCACAAACTTATTTACTGGAGGGTGTCATCCTTCTGATGGCAAATTTCTCTTTTAGTAACATTCAGGGAAATGTTGAGCAATTCTGAGATAAACTGTGTATCATATCTTAAGAATTTAAGAGAAAAAGTAGCATATAGAATTTTAATTTTTTTGCTTTTTTATTGTTTCTACTACAACTGTTACACAATAGCAATCAAATTTGTTCTGAATAATATTGACTGATATTAACATCAGTTAGGTTCAATACAAAAAGGGAATCAAAGCCTTTCGATTCTTAGGATAATCAGCAAACTTCTTTGTATACCATTCATGGTTGTCTCTGGCTCTTGGTATGAATGTGGCACTGGAAAACAACAACCAAACTACACCAGCTACAGACCATGTTGCTAATGCCCAGCCAAACCACTCAAGCATCTCACCAAAATAATTTGGACAGGAAATCAGGTCAAACAAGAATCCATGAGGTACATAGTATTTGGAACTATCTTCAGCTCTTAGTCTACGAAGTAACAAGTCTGCATAGCGGTTAATAAAATATCCTGCGACAAAAAACATGACACCCATGACAAAACATGGGTCTTTGTAGTAATACAAACCATAGTCTGCAGTACCGATCCAATCAGCATTAAGGAAACTGTACAGAAGGTTAGGAAACAGTGCCCCCAAGGATATACCCACAGGGGTCTTTGGACTACTGTATCGCATGATCCAGGGGTGGATAATTCCACGATGTAGGTAATGAGAGAGCCACATACAGTAAAATAACAAGTTGGTGGTTTCTTTCTTAATTCCATAGTGAAAAAATACAAGTGAAAACAGAAAGATCCCTGGGAAAGCATCTGATACAGTGTGTGCAAGTCTTTGATGAACCAATGGGCCAAATGAATGGTTAGTTGTCTGGTGTTTTCCATAAGGAGCTGGCTTAGCAGCCTGTGTTACATAAGTAATCACTGCCAGCAGAAAACCAAACGTGCAGAGACCATAGTGTGCCCAGAAGTGGGTTGTTCCATAATCAAACGCTTTCCATGATGGATTGAGACTCAGCATTGTTTGTACTGATGACCTGTCGAGGACAAAGTCATGGAAAACTTAATCTTACGTAATATATTGTTTAGCCACATTTTAAGTATCTAAAACACCCGACACAGCAATTTTGCTGGAAAAAAGCACAGGTCAACAAGCATTCATGCAAATTGTGAGTGAGTTACCTGAAACGTTCTTCAATGCGATAGACTTCACCCTGCCCCGGCTGTTCCCGGCTTCACTGATTGACCTCAGGAAATCTGCCTCGTATGAGCCCGTCAGCAAAGTCAGCACACAATAAGTTTTCCAACGAGCATGCGTAATTATGTGCAGCGGGAAAGACAAAAGTTTTACGTATCAAAACATTTTGCCAAAATTTTGGAGGAAATCTGTTTGCAGAGCTGCTGATCGCTCCCGATTGCCTAGATACACATGATTAGAAGTTTACTTTAAGTCCTCTGACCTCTCAGGGCCGGTATAAAGTTAAGCAAACAAGGAAATAAACGAAGAACATTAAGCCAAAATGGCGGCTGCAAAGGTGAGATCGTTTTACAACACTTTTTTCGTACTATTAAACTTAATATTTGTTGATCTCTGCATCTTGTCTCTTAAATCATGCCGGATTTCGAATGTCTTAGCCCTGAGAGTGTGTATAATAGCATTTTGATTCTGCGACGTCCGCGAATTAGGAACGAAATTCACTTTATGTAAAAACATGCATATTTAGATAATTTAAGTGAATGTTTGAACAGTTTTGACATCGATCACTCGATCGGCGTTCGCAGTAACTGGGAATGGTATCTTCAATGCGTTCCATCAAGATAATATTTGGTTTGGGAAAAATAAGCTTCCGGTGGCCTTCCATAATGACTTTAAACCATATTTTTTTCCTCACAGGCTGCTAGAAGAAATGCTCTCCTACATAATCTACATATTCCTAATGAACCATTTCAAGATCCGCTGATAGGAAGGTAAAATTCAGATCAGAATTATATTTAATCCATTTGACCTTTAAATGTCCAGAAATGATTTAATTGTAACTTCCAATTACAATTTAATCACAACACGCAGCAAACAGGTGAAAAGAATATACAAACATATCACCTGAAAGGTTTTATCTTAACCTCTTATACTGTAGGATCATACATGTATCTATATTCTCCATATTCCAATCTAACCAGACTTTCTCGCAGGCTTAAAAGCACTTGTGTCACAGTGCGAATAACAAGAGCTTATTTATAAACTAGTCTCTAAGTGGGTAATTTAGCATTATTAGCTCTTCAGCCCCTGAGAGTGATAAGTATCTAATTTCTCCCAACAGTACCATCCTTGGATCAAATATTACGGTTGTGAGAATAAAGGAAACTATCACAAACTCGACAAGTTCTTGATTATAAGACAAATTGTCCTTCTAGGTACCATAGGAAATGTATAGAGAACAGTATAGAGAACTTGCAGACTGATGTTAGGGTTTAAAGGATTAACTGAGTTGATAACATGAATTGGCCATCATAAAGAATTTCAAAGCTGATGTTTCAAGAGTTAACTCTTTGTCTATTGCTCTAACGAAGGGCTAACACTTAAAAGCAGCTTTCAAACTCTTTATGGTGGCCTCTTTACGTTATCAACTCAGCTGATAACACTAAATTACCTTGTTATACTCTCCCATGGATGCAACACCACACTTCCTTTAGTAACTTACCTACTTTGTTCATTAGTCTCAAACTGCATATGGAAATATCTTTGCATTGCAATTACATGTTCATGAACAGAGTACATGTATTTTCTCGTTATCTTTGATGTTATTTCTTACAGACGAACTGGTGTTCCTCTGAATATTAAAGCCAGGAAAGATTCATTTGGTTTTGAAAACATTGATGACTATTTTCTATATTCAGGTGGGGCTACATTTGTCAATGGAGAATGTTTTTGTTTACTATGTAAAGAAGCTTTCAAATAGGAAGTGATTCAACACTTTTGAGAGTAATTGAGTGGTTTATGAAGGGATCACAATGAAGTTTGTGTAATGTGTTTTTAATGCAATGAATATGTCTGATGCTTGTTTAGATCCAGAAGAAGAAGAAGAAGAAGAAGTTGTTGCTCCAAATACACAAGGACTGGATAAAGATCTTGTGAAGTATGTACACATACAGGGTGGCTTAAAATTTATGTTTTGGCTAAATTTTATCGATGGTTCATACTTTGTTTTCCTTAATTTGGAATTATTTTCAAACATCAGCGAGTCCAATAAAAAAGGAGAGTTATGTTAGATATAGGACTGTATGGTGAATTCTTGTAGGGAAAATGCCAATCTGCATCCAGAGGAGGATGAAGATGTGTTTGAGAAAGTTGCAGATGACCATCCACTGTCAGGTTTGTTTCTCCTTTTGCACATTCTGTTTGGAAGATTTTTCAATTTTAATAAGTGAATTTCATGACCCTCGTGTGCAATGTAGATCAGGTCCCTGCCCTCCCCTCCCTAACAGATTTCAGGTCCATGTTGGTAATGCAACCTGGGTAGTATGGTAACACATTGACCTTAGCAAGTCCTTAAACATGAATCTCATGATCCATAGTAATTCCCTCTACTGTCTGTGATACAATTCTTATGATGTTAGTTCAGAGAATTTGATATTGGATCTACCAATTGTAATTCCCTAATTGACATTTTTCTTTATTCTCATCACTTGTCTGCTTGATGTTGTATTGATATTATAAGGTGCGATTCTTTCTTGGTCACTCATGGGAGTTCTATGGCCAAATGTATTGTGACTGTCTCAGGTGATGATACTCAACTGAAAAAGTCATCTCCTGAAGAGAGGGATTCAGTGGATAGACTGAAACAGAATATTGGGTCTCCTAATAACACTGGAACTGCAATTAAAAACCCGGCCTCCAGAGAACCAACTCCACGGTTAAGAGGACCAATTAGCAAGAGGTAGGTTTCTGAATGGTGAAAGGGGGGGAATCAATAAACTTAATTCAATAATAACATTTTCATTTATAAGATCTCAACCTCTATGAGCAGCAGCAGATTTTCCTTTTCATTTAATGATTGAATTTGGCAAATAAGCTTCGTGTGTGCATTTTGTCACTTTTTGTAGGTTGTCATTCATAACTGGGCAATCACCAATTGAATTAAAAGACGATCAAGTACATGCTGGGTAATTCTCATCTAATTGTTTTTTTATTTTTATTGTTAGTTATTTACTTTAGAAACACAACACGTCACAAAATTTAGGGCTTGCTGTGTTTCTACCCTGACCTGACAAGAAACAATTATTTGTGTCAAGAAATGAGGTCTTCATGGTTTGGAAGAAAATTCAGATTATTGTGCTTGTTTGATAATGATGACGTACATCATATCACTTGGAAGTACTTTATTGCAAGTGCCTACTTGAAAATATCCAATTAGGTGTCAGAAAAAGTGAGAAAACTTAACTGAAACAGCAACAATAATTATATATTTTATTTTTTTGGTTTGCTTGTGTGTCTTGAACTTAATTTTGATGAGTCAGTATGTACCTGACCTGTGCGAATCTCTTCAAGGTGATCATGGTTTTGCAAGTTTCATAGTACTTAATGCAATTTGTGTTTTCTTATTGTATCATTTCTTAGAGATTCATCGGATGTCAAATGTGCAAAGACTAGTGGTGAGGACGTTGGAGATAGTGACACTGAAATTGACGTTGTTAATGAGGATCCCCAAATGGTAATAGAGAACGCTGTCAATGAAACTTCTTATAAAAAGAAACCTAAATCATTGAAAAAGACCCCTGCAGTAACAAAAAAGCACAGAATTGAGGCAGGTGAAAGTGAAGATGAGGACATCATTGATATAACAGGAACTGAAGAAGAAACTTTTCTAACCATTGGGAATATATCTCGTGCAGCGAAGACCAACACAGCTGTCCATAAATCGCCGCTGCCTGCCCAGGCTGATAGTTTTGTCATGAGTGAGAGTTTTGTGTTGGAAGGAACAAAACACAAGTCTATGTCTCCAGAGTTTGGTTCTAGTTCAGACTGCCAGGACGAGCCAGCAACTAAAGGATATAAATCTCGAATACCTGTGTTAACAAAGGGATATCCAAGCAATAAGGCAGCACTAAAAAGGCCAGTCAAAGGAAAAAAGGCAAATGTGACGAGAGATCCAGAGAGTGTCATGGTTTCAGTGGTGGGACAAGCTGATGACGAGGTGGAAAGAACAGGCTTGACAGTTACTGAGAAAGAACAAGCGAGGCCACTGCAGGGGAAACGTACAAGAGGAGGGAAGACAAAGAATGTGGAAGAGCCCCATGAACTAAAGACAATAAAGGGAAGGGGAAGGAAAATTGTACCAAGTATCACGCATCAGACAAGCAGGGTAACCAGGGGAAGCAAGCAGAAAAATGAAAATGGCAGCAAAGACGATGAAGAAGTTGATAATCCAAAGGATGATGGTGGTTTTAAAAAGGCAGCAGTTCGAAAGGGAAGACCAACGAAGGAGAACAAGGGTAAAAAGAAGAAGGAGCAAATAGAAATTGTGGGAAAAGGAACCGAGCAACAAGATGGAGTGGATACAACACAACTCAGGGGAAGGAATATCAGAGGGCAGAGGAAAAGAGGGAAAGATGGCAAAGTTCATGAACAGAATGGAAAGGCAGAAGCACTGCAAGTGACAGTTGATGATGAGGACGATGAAAATTTTGAACGTGGAAACATGGATTTAGGGCGAACAGGGTTGGAGACCGAAGGAACTGGAAGAGACGAGGAATCGTCAGTGGTCCAAAGAAAGGAGATGACCAGTGGGACTAAGAAAAGTGGTACCAATCTGACTCAGGGTTTTGGAAATACTGGAGCAAGGAAGTCCAAAGGCATTGCTAGAGTTCAAAATCTGGAAGAAAGAGAGGAGGGTGACGATATGTCTAAGAAAAAGAGAGGGAAACGAGGAAAAGGAAGAAGAAAAAATGAAGAAACTACTGCCAAAGAGGACAGTCGAGTCCTTGACATTGCAGCAGAGTTGGACGAAGCGCAAGATGATGACTTTGAGGAAAATACCAATGAGTTTGAGAAAACAAATGATGTTTCCGTGAGGAGGATGTCCAATATGTCCAGTAATGTTTCTTCAAGCTCCGAGTCTTCAAAGAAGACGAGCAACGGTGTCGCGAGCAAGCGAAGGAAGGTGTCACGGGTATTACCACCATATGCAAGGAAACGAAGAGCAGGTAAAGCAAACAACTCGAAAGACTCCTCCAAGACGAGCAGTTACGACTCTACTGAACCAAGCGTGGACGCCAAAAAACAAAGATTGCAGGACGAAGCGAATGAAACGAGCACTGCAAAGGATTCCCCGAGAAAGGACACCAAAACAAATGCTGGTAAAACTAGTAGAAATAAACGTGATACGAGGAAATCCGGAGCAAAGAAGAACTCTTTAACAACAGACAACTTTAATGAAAGAGCTGATGTAAATGATTTATCGCAAGGAGTAGAAGACGACAACGGTTTGTTGGACGCTCCAGCTGAACCAGTAACAGCGTTGAAGTCAATTCTTAAATCTGGAGGCAGTGTGCGACGATCAACTAAAGGTAATTACACTATTATGTGGAACACTGTAGACTGTAACTTACATCATAGTTAGTGACTGAGTGAGTATCAACAAACAACGTTGATTTTTCTAAACGTTGCTGGTCTTTTTAAAAGTACGGTCAACAGCAGCCTAAATTTTTCTTCCGCGATATTTACAAACACGGAGTTACTCTGTATTGTAAAATTTCTCCCGGTTTGTTCGTTTGTTTGTATGTCTATTACAGGTTCCAGGAAGCGTCAGATGACAAAAGGGAAGTCACACTCGGGCGGTAGTGACGCCGATGACGAGAGCCTACAACCTGCCAAGCAGCCAAACAGAAAAAGTCTTTCTTCCGTCAGTTTTGCTTCAACCCCATTCGTTCGTGGATCACCGTCTGTGCCAGCAAACGTTTCCCCTATTAGTCTATCGTTTGCGTCTAAGAACAGCTCTTACAAATCCGCAGATGGGACATTTACCCCCGGAAGTGCTCGAACTGTCAGATCATCGGTGGGTTCTGCCAGTGGCTCCAGTGTTGGTGATAACTCTAAAGTTGATCCTGAAGAGGAGGTCACCATCACAGATGATACCACGCAACCAGAAGGTAGTTAAGTCGAATTTTCTCATCGCTTAAAATATCGCTCAGTAATCTTGTAAGGAGACGTGGGGGGGCTGGTGCGTAACGAGCTGGACCCTCGGTGGAGAGATCTGTGTTCGAGCCCTGTCCCAGTCAGTTTGATATGTTCTCTCAGAGTGCTTCTCTCTTCCCAAGAGAGTAAAAGGAGACAGGCAAACTGCTACAGAACTTGATGAATTCTGCCCAGGTGGAATAACGATACTCCCAGTCGCTTCATGTTACGAAAAAAGGAAAAGCTCCAAACTGGCTAAGATAAATTTTATTTACGTATTGTTTTCGCAGTTTCTCCTAATGAACAGCATACTAGGAGAAGTAAACGCACCATCGTGCCGCCTCTTCAATACTGGAAAAACGAGCGAATAGATTATGAGCGACGAAAATCAGGTATCGTTAACTTAATTGAGAATCTTTTTTTAAATAAATTTTAGCTCCAGGTGTGTTGATAAAACTACATCAGCTCCTGTAGAGTGACGGATAGCAACCGCCGTCGAATCAAGTTCAGAGCCATCACAACCCGACCAATCACAAGACACTTTGGTTCAAATGAGCCTTAGGATTGCTTGAGTTGTTGTAACCTCATTTCTTTCCATTCCAACCAATCACAGGCCTGGAAAAAGGAAGGAGAGCCCTCATCCATAGTAACAAAAAGAAGCGATTCGAGGTAACTGATGATGATTTGTTTTTCTCTGTTAGGTGGCTGGTGCATAAAGGGCATTATAAAAAATCCAACTCCAACACCAAAGTACAGGAAGAAGCGGAAACAAACAGTGAAACTTTCTGTTCAAAAACAAACCAACGGTAAATTTGTTGATTGTGTTATTTACCAGGAAAGAGTTCCTCCCTTCGAATATGTTTGCTGCCGTATATACGCACTCGATCTCTCCAGTGCTCTCCCCCGCTTGTTTCTCTCTTGTTTTGTTCCTGCCCCCCCCCCTCGCATTTCTTCCCTGTCCCCATTACTCTTCCCATTTCTTGCTCTGTTCTTACCACCCTCAGGTCTCCCTTGTCACTCCTCCCCCCTACTCATACTTTTCCCTCCGCTCTCTCTTTTCCTTCGCCCCTCTCTCCCCCCATCCTTTTTCCTTTCATTCTCAAATGGCTTTTCCAAACATGTAACATCTTACTCACAGCTCTGCTCTTTATGTGTTAACAGTCTCTCTCGGTCTCCAATTTGGGTGTTGATTCTTATTCTCTGCTGTACAATGTCATCTTTTTCGACAAACAAGGCTTTCCACATTCCGTGAACCGATTTTTAGAAATAATGTATTTAGAACGGGTAGTATGTTACATTACGGTATAAAAGTCAAACAACGGTAAAGGAGTTTTTCATTTCACTTTGCAGCAAACTCTCTTGATTCTTCCGAGGAAGAACCGGACAATGTGAGTTCTACTTAAATGACCCTCTGTTATTTACTATAAATGCAGCTTGCTGACGGGTTCAGTGACTCAAATTTCCATACAATGTCTTACCAATGATTACCTCATGTTGTACGAAGCAGTTAAAGGACTGAAGGAGTTTTATATAAAACTTATTTTATTTATATACTCCAGGATTTGGAAGGATTCCAAGAGATTACAAACCCAAAAGGCACAGTGTTAAACTCAGATAACCACAAAGAAGTCTCTATGGGTACGTGTTTTATATTTCACTGCAAACTAATAAAGTAAAGCGTTGGACCGAGGTGAAGCACAAATCTTGGAGCTGGTGTTAAGTGTGGGGAATGGGACTGTTACTGGTGACACTGAATGAACTTTTCAAAACATGAGCTACGGTTCACTTGACTCTGATGATAAACTTTGCTCACGCCCTCCGATAACCTACATTTGCTTTTTTTCAGACATTTTCCATACCCCCGGTATGTTAAACTTCACGAATCCCACGGGAAAACCAGCACAGGAGAACGACCCTCTTGTTGTTCACAAATATATCTCGCAGCCTCTGTTTGGAGGCGGTCAAGTGATATTGAGACCTGGAGCCGAAAAGGGAAAGCAGTTTGTACGACAAGATACAATGGTAAGCGTTATTTCCTTGTTATGTGAACAAACATGGTATCACAGTTATAGTCTAGGAGAAGGCCGTTGGTACTTTCGCAGCAGGACGTCCGTTTCTCTGCTTGCGGGAAGAATTATTGAGGCGAATCAGGGAGAGGTTTGCCGGGGGGGGGGGGGGGGGTCTGGCACTCTGAATAAAACTCATCTTGTGTGATTGTATATGAAAGAAAAGACTGACTGATAGGCTGAGGTGAACAAAAGAGCGGACGAGAGAACGAAAGAAACAGAAGGAAAGATTGGGGTAATTTAGTATCATCAACTGAGTCGATAAACGTAAATTCGCCATCGTAAAGAGTTTAAAAGCTGACGTTTTCAGAATTAGCCTTTCGTCAGAGCGGTTGACGAAGGGCTAATGCGACTGACTAAGGGCTGATGCTCGAAACTTCAGCTTTTAAACTCTTTACGGTGGCCAATTTACGTTATCAACTCAGCTAATAACACTTAATTACCCTGTTATACTCTCCCACCGACGCAGCACCAACGTTTCTTTAGAAAATTACTCCCTTTATTCAAAAATAAAGAATGGACTTAAGAAGTTCGAACATTGCCAACATTGAATATCCAAAACTTTGTTGCCCAGTTTTAAGTTTTATCATTGTTTTGCTATCACTTTTTTTAACTGTTGTAAAAATTCGTGAAAAATTGAACTAACGCCATGAACAATTTTTGGAAGGTTTTTTACATTATCAAGGGAAGAGTCAAAGTCACAATTCACAAGTCTTCGGCAATTCTTCACACAGGCTCAACATTCTTTGTTCCTCAAGGTAAATATTTCTTTCATTTCTTCTCCTCTTAAGATTAAGATTCCGGTTAGACGAAATTTGTTCAAAAGATTGCTTACCGAATATATGCACTTTACAGTCGCCGCGGCTGTAGTAATTTCGTTCTAAAAAGTATTCTACCGTACAATGAAGTTGACTTTAACGCCTTTCTTTGTTTATACCTGTGAAGGTTTTTTTGCACAACTTATTTCATGACTAAGAGACAAAGAAAATAACAAGTTTCATGCAACATTAGAGAGATGAGTGGGAGAGCAGCTCCAAATTGTTCTTCTTCTCGAGCTTGTAGAAAATCGGTCGTTTCACCTCACCTACGCGTTAGTCAGTAAATCCACGTAGACTAGAGCTAAATAGGGTGCATGTCGTAAAACAAGTAAATACAGCTGTCAATCAAAGGAAAGTATTGCATTAAGCCAATGGGAACCAAAGTTAAAACAAGCTAACTGGCCCATGCGCGGAAAAACACGGGTGAGTATGTCGTGATTGGGTTTAGTATTGCACGTAATTGGTTGAGAGGTTAGTACGTTCAGACCAATCATAGAGCGGTTACGAATGACTGCCAATACTCATTTGAAAATTTCTCTATCGCGTATTTAGCTGGAGATGTTTTTATTTATCTTTAAATTTTTCTTTTTCAGGAAATTCCTACAACATCGAGAACTTGAAGAAAACAAATGCTTACTTGCAGTTTGTGCAAATCAAGGGATAGTCAATATTTACTTCTTGTGGGAGAAGGCAAAGCTGTTGAAAAAACTGTTTTTTGTTCTTTACCAGGAATCGTGAAGATATCAGAGCCCGATTGCAAATTCAGCGTTTAGTACATCATTTTGTAGTGAAATAGAGAAATGATTTTGTCTCTAAGAGGTTATCTATCTATTCTTGCAACATGAAGAGATTTGACATTCACCTTGCTGTAGGAAGGTTCCATTTCTATGGAATTTACTAAGCTTTAGCTTTAAGACGGCTTTTTGAGTTTTTATGGACGTCAGCTTCATCACTTTCTACATGAAAACAGAAAAAAAAAGTCTATTGAGAACTAAACCGCCTTGAAATCACACTAGGCCAGATTTTACCGACGTGCAAGAGTGTATGGCTGTTTATTGTAGGAGGAAATTTTATTCCTTTTTTTTTTTTTTTTTAATCCTAGTTCAATCCTGTGAAGTTTTTGAGCGTAGAGGCTGTCAATTTACCATTGATTTCACCGCTTGTCGTATTTGATTGGGACGAATCGGCTGCTTATCTTTGAAAAATAGCTCTGTATATTTAATGTCGATTGTTTAGTCAGATCAATGAAAAACTGCAATTTTACTTTTACGCGCATTTGACTTTTGGAGAATGCTGATGAAGCCCTGAAAGGCAAAATAATGTATCGCGTATTCACAGACTTAAGGCAAGCAGTGCGTGCAAAACGCATGAATTAAACGTTAGGCTTGTCCTTTGTGCGTCTCACTGTTTTCCTCTTCCTTCGTCAAGGCTTTATTAGCAGGGCTTAGGCAATAATGAGGGGGTAACTCTGGGAAAAAAAATTTGAAAAAGATGGGAATTTAAAAACTTTACGATTTTATAGGATTCCATCCCATTTTGGACAATTTGATCCGATTTTGAACAGCTCTGTTGGAATATGGACAGCTTTGTTCTATGTTGGACACTTATGTCCGATTCCTGACATTTACGTCCGATTTCGAATAGTCTTGTCTGATTTCGGACGTTTCATGGCCTGGTACATGACACCACTTACTGAAAAATTCCTCTAACCCAGTCTCTACGCCTCTCAATTTTGTTTTGGTTTGTCGCCTAGCAGAAATTCTGGAACGCGGGATTTCTGTCGGGTTAGGGTTCTTAGACATTAAGTTTTTTTTATCTCCCGTTGCACAATGGCACAAGAGCGCACAATACCAGGATGTCCTTGGGCATTTGCCGACGATATGAGAGGAATCATTGATAAAAAGGAATTCAGGTTTGAGAGGCGAACTTGTTTTCGTTCGAATCATCAACTGTCACGCTACTAAATTCTAATCAGTTGTCAAACAGCACGAACCTCTAAATCTTCACCAATCTATGAGGCTTTATTATTCAGTGTATCACCAATAAGAGGTGCATGCATAACGAGGTATGGGGCTGTGCGGAAATTTTTCCGTAGCAGTATTTACGCTCAGTACTAGTGTACCATCTTTTCTTACCTCCACCATCCTGTACCTTTTAGTGTGTTTTAAGAATGTTCGTTTTTTCCTGTAATTTTTTTAATACGATCAGTCTCATAAAAGGAAAACTTATTACAGTTTTTAAGAATGACAAGGAGTGTTGTGAACCTTATGCAGATTTTCTATCCGAATTGATAACCTTGAAACAAGTTTCAATTTGCTTGACTACTTTTGCAGTGATGTGAAGTTTATTGTGGGGTCAAACAGAAAAGTGATCCGTGCAAACAAGTCAATTTTGATGGCAAGGTAATACTGTTCCGTAGGTTATCCCTTAGTAGTCTTAATGTTTTAAAATAATCAATATTCTGTTTAGTTCCTAATGAATAAAGGGGGTAAGTTTGTAAAGAAACTGTGGTGCTGCATCTATGGAGGGCATTACAAGAAAGTTTGGTTTAAAAACTGAGTTGATAATGTAAAATGGCCCCATAAAGTGTTTCCAAGGCTGATGTTTTGAGTGTTACCCCTTGGTCTCAAGAAAATGTTCATCAATCTGCAGACAAAGAACTAACACTTGAAATGTTAGCTTTAGAAATATAAGGTACTTAAGCCAAGCATTATCCGAAAAAAAATTATACTTGGAACTTGATATGTGAATTGAACTTTTATCAGCGAGAGATAAGTGTGTGGTTGATCAATAGTCAATTTGGAACCCCTTACACTGAGTACAATTTTTCACATGGATAAGTATTGATCAATTGTTTGTTTTTTTGTATAAATGCATTTATTATGATTGTAGGTGTGAAGTTTTTAGAGCAATGCTATCAGATCAAAAAGACAATGTACGACCAAAAACTGACCAGCATGATGTACCCCTTGTACTGGCAGATGTTACTCCAGAAATCTTTATGTCATTGTTGGAATTTCTCTACACAAATACATGCACTCTGAATAATAGAAATGTAAGTTGAAATATCTTGCTACACATGTTACTGACACATCTCTATTGAAGTTGAAGCAAGTGGATGATGAATACAATAGATGTGTTTAACTGATCAGCTGACTAATAAGTTTACTTATTGATCAAATACCTTACATGATATTGATTTACTGAAAGACTGCTGTTTGCTTGTTTCATTGTTCTTTGCATGTTTGATCTATCAACTAGTTAATGGTACTTAATCATTTTTTTTTGTTTGTTTGTTGATTGGTTTTTTCAGGTGATGGAAGTTATGGGTTCAGCCATGGAGTACAATTTAGAACAACTCCAAAAGGTTTGTACATGATATTCTGATACTCATGCTGTGATGTGGTGTTTGGTACAAATTTTAGATGTAATTTTTTACCTGTTTCCAAAACTTCAATTAATCTTTGAGGTGCACAATTTTATGCCCAAGGGTGTGGAACAGCAGACTACATTCTGTGAAAGTGAAGAGAGTAAACTTGAGTGTGCCTGATATTTATTTGCAAATTATAAATTAATTTAATCAATATTGATCTTTGCTTTGTCAACTTGTAGATCTGTGAGCAGTTCATTGGTGAAACTCTTGCCATAGATACAGCATCAGAAGCAATGCAGGTTTGTTCTAGGTTTAATGGTTTTTGATTGGAATTAGTTAATCACCTACAAATGAGTAAAAACGATCTTAAACTTTTTTCACAAATGTGGGACACAGATGAAGATCCAATCCCCTGTAAGGATTTCAACCAGATCCAGTATTTCTATGCACCATTTTTTGTGTGAAAAAAAATTGGAGACAATTTATGATTTGAATGAGAGATGAAGGAAAACCTGTATCTTCCATGAGAATTTCAAGGTTTTATGGTCAACTTTCTACTGTGTCATGGTTATAGTTGACCAAATATTTATTTAGATCGCAGTCACCTATGGACAGGAGGAGTTAAGAGAGCGATGCTTAGATTTTATTGAAGAAAACACAGAGAATGTATTCAGAACAAAAGGATTCCATGAGCTGTCAGAGGAGGCATTGGCACTACTTCTACAAAGTGATAAACTGATGATGGATGAACTGGAAATTCTTTCAGCCGTGAGGGAATGGGCCACAGTGAACTCTGTAAGATATTTATCAATAGCTTATTGTCTGTGAATTTCATTGCTATGTCTGGGGTTAACCTTAAAGTGGTGTGAATGTGCACTTTATGTGACTAGGTTCAATTTGAAGCTTCAACATCCCCTCCCACGCACCCCAGTCATTTGAATGGGGCAGAGGGGTTGATGGGTATAAACAGAAACAGTCAGAGAAACCTGTCACAATCCTCTGGAAGTTGGGGAGGAGGATGGTGATTTGGAAACTGTGATTAGCCTCCCATTGAGTGGAGCATTAGAAGTAGTATTCCTTTATTAGGGAGTAGTATTCCTTGGTGCTTAACCCTTCAGCCAACAAATGTGACTGACTTCTAATTTCTCCATACAGTATCACTCTTAAGTCAAATGTAAAGGTTATGAGAATAAAGAGAATGATCACCAAATTAAGAAGCTCCTTATATTGTCAAACAGCTGAAGAAGCTGTCTAATTATTGAATTTTCCTCTAAACTATGTTACAATGTTACTATGTTAAGCTTTGACAGAAGGAGCCATTATTCTAAAGTGCAGAGTTACTTTGTTACTGCTTACCGTACTTTAAACAGGCCAGCTGGTCTGGGAGGCTGCATATTTAGTGTTAATGTCTGGGAAACTAAGATAAATATTTCTGGAATGTCTTTCCTTTTATTTCAAGGTGGTTCTTAGTAAGTCAGTTTCTGAAATAGCACAGAATGTAATCCAATATGTAAGGCTTGCCTTACTCACACCTGAAGAACTTAAACAGGTTGAACTAGACAACGAGAAGGATAGAATGATTCCGGTAAGTCTTGGTGAAAACATCCCTGTACTGAGCCAGTAAACCAGTGTACCTAATTGTTATTATGTGGTTCTGCACCAACTCAGTTGAACAGACCTCTCTGCCACCTCTTATTTGAAAAATATGTATTCAGCAGGGAGTTCTTCATTCAGAATGAAGAGGAAAGAAGTTCGAAATTATTGAGCCTTTTCCACGTCAATAGATTCGTGCATATTCATTTTCTAACGCGTAAAGCATAGGCAAATGTTTTCATTTGCCTGTTAGTGCGTTTGCAGTACGTATAAAGTTTCTTCTTTTTTACGTACGTATTCTGTACGTGCGTATGTGCGTGCGAACGCTAGATGATACATATTTAATTTCCATAAACGCTTTCATGCGCGCAGCACACGCGGTTTCGCTCTCGGAGTGCGCTTGTTAGGCCGTGCGATCGTGCACGCAAGCATGCTTGCGGACGTGTGACTTTTCACGTTTTAATCAAGTTTTGCGTTTATTTCAGATCAAACAAATATCTGAAGCGTGGAAATATCACGCTCTGAGAAAATCACCCAAACACAGCGCTACTGTACCCAGACCACGACCGCGCCGAGGAACAAAACCACGGGAAATGTACACTGAGGCTCATTAACTTTAACAGCCGCGCAATACTGGGATTTGATGACTGGTAGTAATGCCCTGAATACAAGAACCATTGCAACTGAATTCATAAAATACAAGTATAAGTTTGTATTATATCTGCCAACCATTTTCTGAGTTATTATACTTTTTTGTGGTATTAAGAATATTTTTTTTCCTTCTACATTAAGGGGATACAATTTTTTGCGAGGAAAAAAAAAAACCTTATGAAGGTTTAGGAGTTGTATTTTTATACCATATCGCTTTTGTAGTCTTTTTTCGTGTGCAAACTTTGCAAACAAAGTTTACTCTATAAATACTCTCTCTCGATGTCGGTACGTTTTCGCTTCATGAGCCAATATAATCATTACAATATCCATTCTGATATGATCCCCAAAAGGCAGCTCTTCAGCTGCTATGAAGTTCTACTCTGAGTTGCCAATATGTCACTGAAACTGATGTTGGTATTATAATTCGTTTTACGAAGAGAGAACTTAATTTTTTCCCAAAAGAATTTCTCATGCAAATTTAGTTGTTTTCGTGGTGCAACAGATTTTCTTGCGGGATTAGATGAAAGAATCCACTTCATGCGCTTAATTCTTTTTTTCTGTAGAGCTGGGTCTTTATATCGGAGCCGTTTTTGAAGCAACAAACAACTTGAAAAGTAACGTAATATACATTTTCCTGTTGCTACGATAACAATTTTATTTTTGTCGTTTATCAAGCTAAATTTAGATCGATGTTCTTGTCTGTGCTTGTCTATCTTATGGTTTATTTCAATCCCATCAATTACCGACTAATGATTACCAAATGGAAAATTATTATCATTATCAGCTGAAACTTAAAATAGCTCTCCCTAAGAATTTAATTACTGAGTATTTCTCAAGAGCAATACAAAAGATACGATTTTTTTTTTTACATCAGGCTGCTAAAAGATCTGACGTTTGAAATTTAATAATTTATTTTCACAGACGTTTTTTTTTTCGTTTTGTTATTTAAGCACAAACAATTAAAGTGCCCTAATGGTTATGCGTGCTGTTGGTGCCACAAACGTTTTTAAAGCCATTGTGTACACAGGTCAGCAGTGATATTGCTGTAGAATATTTGTTTATAGTCGGACTGCTGGGAAACTAGACATCTCAGCTAATATTTTAAGCTGTTATTTTCTATTAACGTACTTCCAGACACAGGAAATAGAAAACGTAACGAAAACATCCTAAATACGTCCACTTATTGGATTAAAATAATGTTATTAAATTCGCTCAAGTTTGTGCTGCTAAAAATCTTTGCGACGTAATGCAAATTTTTCGTAATTATGCGACCACAATACATACGTATGATTGGACTGTTTCCAGTGGTCAAATACATATTGAAGGTGTGAAAACTTAATCCCGACGGAGTTGCTTAAGTGGAAAAAGCTATCGCATAGAAATACAGTCCTTGGGAAGTGTGGAAGCCAATACAAAGTACTGAAGAAGCCATTAAATGCCCAGGTGACGCACAAGGGTTTCTTCGTCATTGTAAAATCAGGCTTTATTATTTGTTATTTGATCGATATGACCTTAAGGTGAAGTGTGCTATTGCTTCGTTTATTGTGCTGGATCCATGATGTGGGAGGCACGGACATTTACACCACAACAGGGAAATTTATGGAGTAATAACGTGTCACCGATGTCAAACGACTTGAGCGAGATCGAATTCAGCTTCGATGAGTTCTCTGCTGGATCAACACCTAAAGCCTCAGATCCTGGTTCAAGCAACATGGCGCAAACTGCACTAAGAAATGTTACACAGAAAACATTGACTGCTGACATCATTGCAAAAATACAAGCGATAGACAATGAAAGTGACCTCTCAACGGATCAACAAGAATTAGAGAACACAAAGATTTTGCATCATGGGTTAGATACCGCTAGCGGACATGAAACCACCGATTTAAAGCGCCCCGCATCGGATGAAATAAACGGTGAAAATCACGTTGAAAATTCAGGCAGATGCATGGTTCGCGATGTAGTAATTATTAAGAATTCTACGTCGCCTTTGGGCTTCTTCATTCGACAAGGTGATGGTTCTTTTAGGAAGAATGGAATATTTGTATCACGCGTTGCACAGCGAAGTTTTGTTGATGTGAATGGGTTACTGGAGGTTGGCGATGAAATTATTTCAGTGAATGAAGTTGATATTGAAGGCTTTAGTTTAGACGATGTTGTACGAATGATTCAAATACCGCGCAAGCTGGTTTTGACCATCAGAACAAGTGATTTGTTGACTGATCAAAATTCATATTCTGAAGAAATCAACGGATCCATAGCTACGAGCGAAAACTTTCACAAAACAACGTCGAAAGGTTTTCAAATCAAAACTAAAGATTCCCGCTCAGAATCCAGCAACGACGGTAAACAAACTATTCAAACAGAAACAGCTAATGTTGAAATAGACAAAAATGCAAACCATAAGAAGAAAATTTCCAAGCTGCCAATTGGCGGAGATTCGTCAAATATTGAAGAACTTATTAAGGCAATTCGAGCACAAAATAATCGCTTAAAGTCTGCGAAGAAAAATTCTGAGCATCAAGAAGACGAAAGCAGACAATTTACCGAAGATCACCGCAATCCGGTCGGTTCTCTTTTGAAACAAAGACACATAAATAGACCCGAAGCTCCGACGAGAAAACCGTCAGCTGATGCAATAATTTTATCAACAAGAACACCCCCACCGCTTGCAAGCCGCAAGTCAAGTACTTTAACGCCCGTTACATCTGTTAATTTGATTTTCGATGATCTCGACGATTTCGCAGTTCCTACCCTTGCTGCTAATAGCAGCATGTCCAACGAAGACTCTTTGAAGGTTTACACTTTGGAGCAGGTTCCCCGAAGCCCTACGGGTTCTCCCGGAGGGAGCCCGAAGGCAAGGCGAAGACTTCCGTCGGTGCCATCCGAAGTCGGACGGACAAGTCGATGCGATAGTGATAGTCGAAGTGAGAGCAGTTCTCCCACGTTAACGAAACCACTACTGAGTCTCCCTTCAGAGCCACGAAACCGTAGAATTCTGCCAACTCCACCACCTTCTCCTGTTGCTTCACATAAAGATGCTTCAAACAGTCGGAATTCAAGTTCCTCTAACTTTGAGAGCCCTGAGGATGGAAAATCAGACAGAAATAGTTGGAGTGGATCCACGGACGGCGAAACTGCGGAGGAAAAATCTCCAACGTCACCTACGCCTTCTACGCCATCTCCTTCACGTAAAGACTCCGTTTTGTCACTAAGCCAAATTTTTAGTGCATTCGCCTTCAAAACAAATTCAAACGGAGCTGAGACAGGGGAGAAAAACAAAGATGGCGCGAGACAAGAGGCTTATAAAACGCCAACTTCCCCACGCAGGCCAGCGCGAAAAAGTGAATCGCAGTGCCAGGATATTGTGGAACAGCAAAGGCACTCCATGCTTTTAAATTCCTTCGTTTCTAGTGGATTGCAAGTTCCTACCGGAACCAGACGGCTAGCGAGTCGATCATCACACCCGAATCTGAAACTTTTAAATCCTGTCCCAGAAGAAGGCGCGAAGTCCAAGCTTTCTATCGGATCAGCTTCGCCATCAGGTCACGTTAAGCTGTCTCCCTTTACCAGAAGGCGCGCCAGCCTTCAGTCTATGACTGACAAGAGTTTAACCAATCAGCTTGCCTCGCAAGATTTGACCGACAGCGACCAACTTAGGAGCGAGATAGATGTCGGTTTTATGATATTCCCGGATGATTATAGTGGACATAATTTATTGTCGTCCCACGCGGTCTCTGGTATGGTCTCCTTACATCTAATCAAAGCCACCAACCTACCTTTTGCAGATAAGAAACTACTGGAGAAGAAAAAGAAGGTATATTGTGCAGTCGAAGTTGATTTTGAGCGTAAAGCTTTCACGAGTTCCAAAAGAGCTTCGAAAAGCATAACATGGGATGAAGCCTTTGATGTAGAAGTTCAGCATGGTCGTGAAATCTGTCTGTCTTGTTTCACACCGGGTCACGAATTTGACAAACCAGTGGCTAAAGTTTCCTTCAACCTGTCACCTTTTGTCCGATGCGGCCAGCAGCACAACACCGTGTTTCGTTTACATCCACAAGGCGCGATTCACCTCAAAATGGAATTCACAGAGATGAAGGCGTTGCTAAAACGAGCTCCTTCCGACAGAAGTTCGGGCGTGTTCGGCTTTCAACTCAACGTGACTTCGCGCAACGAGAGGGCAAGCGTTCCGTTAATCGTTCGCAAGTGTGTCGAAGAGATCGAGAAGCGCGGACTGACAAACGTCGGTCTCTATCGGATTTCCGGAAACGCTCGACGGAAGAAGCAATTACACGCGCAATTTGACGAAGACAGCACGAAAGTCGACCTGTCAGAAGAGAATTATCCTGATATCAATGTCATCGCCGGCATTCTGAAAGATTATCTTCGAGAACTTCCTGAGCCACTCATCACTGAATCTTTGTCCAAAATGCTGATTAAGGCTGCTAAAGAGCATGTTCAAGATCAAGATTTAGCTGCACAGAAGCGTGTTCTTTCCAAGCTGCTTGTCCAGTTGCCACAACACAACAGAGAAACGTTAGTGTATTTGTTGAATCATTTCTTGCGCGTTATTGCTGAGAAGGAAACGAACAAAATGGACGCGCACAATCTATCAGTATGTTTCGGCCCCGTACTGTTATGTCCCCCGGCGAATCTTACAGAAAGTAAGGACTTGTTAGATCTCAAACTCCATAACAGAATTGTAGAATTCCTTTTGTTTCTTTGGAACAACACTGGCGGGATATCTGAATAGATTTTATTTTAACCGGACCGTTGTTCTACTTTTTATAGTTGTCGTTCTGCCCAAAGCAAGATACTCGCTCACAGAACACAATAATTAAAATGGCAGCTCTATCATTATATTGATCAAAAAGTTTTATTAAACCTTCTTCAAGTCAGTTCGTTCAGTCTAGTCTAGAGTACAAATACGCCCCTCATTCGCTGTGAATTAGCGGTCAATTTCTGTAATTTCTCCCCCCCCCCCTACTCTTTACACTCCGTTGGCGACAAATGATCCTCCTCCAAAAAAACCATGTTATCCCCCTCAAAATCCTCTGAACGACCCCTCCCCCAACCGATAGGTGATAACTGGTACCTTGGCTTAAAGGAGATGCAGGAGGTTTTGACTTATTAAACATGAACAATTCAGGCTGAATTTTCCGAGTTTTTTTGTTTGAAATATGAGTAAATCTTCATCCTAGACCATTGATTTTCATTTTTTCTTTTATTACTCCTATTTAATTTTTTTCTGTCTTTTGAAAGAAATGTTCCCATGTTTTTCGTCACGGCCACAGGTATTCAGTCTGCTCGTCACCAGACTACTATGCATCCTTGTTCGGTCTCAAGAGATGCGTGAAAGAGCATTCGGGGGAATCATGGTGGGGTTCTTGGACGAGTCTAAGGAATGTGAACGAGTTATCGAAAATCTCCAACCTTCCCTCCTCATTTAGATCTTTGGGTTCTCTGCCCAATGAAGGAACAACGCCTAAAATAATGATATTCTCCCATTTGAACCGTTCAGACCTGGGCAGATTTAAAATTGCTAAGTAAAACACTCCAACGGAATAATCCTTGCGGTGTTTCATCGGCTGGAAAAAGTCAAAGTTCAACATAAACCCATAATTTCGTGGGTTACTCAAGAAAGGTGAATCACTGACGTTCTGGAATTCTTTCCATAGATTTCCATCGTAAACATCAGCCAAGGTATTTTCCCCCACTTCTCGTTTTCTCCACAATTCGCAATTTATGGGAAAGTATTTTCTCAAGACCAACTTCTCCAGTTGGTCTATGATGCTGTTGCTGCAGTAGTACTTGATAGGGTAGAAGCAAGTTTTTCCATTTTGAAGAGTAACCTTTGTCACGAGTGTGGCGTCACAAGTTAGTTTTCTTCCTCTGGAGTAATGAGTGTTGCTACATTTTTTTGCCACCTTTCGGTTGTTTATCATCGAAATACAGGAGTCGTACTTATACAGTTTTTTACACTTTGGACAAACCACAAACTTATTGAAATCGTCTCTATCAACATTTAGGAATTGCCTCACAAGGTACAAGGATCCCGGAAAGCTCATCGCTAATTTTTCAAAAACCTCATTGGAAATTTCTACGCCAAGAACCCTGAGCCACGAGACAAGGAAATTGAGCAACCAAGCGAGACCATTATCGCTGAGGTGGCAAGTCGCCTGCCAGATTGGCAGAAAGTAAACGAACCAGAAAATCAATGAATTTACTTTTTGAAGTGCTGTTTGGTGGCCTTGAGCTTCCGGAAGGGGAGGGGCGTTTTCTATATCTCTCGATATCATCTCAGGCAGCACACCATTCCAGATTTCTTCGTCACAGTCAGAGCTCGAACTGCAACAGTCGCTCTGGTTTTCATCATCGGTACTGTTTAGATCCCCATATTCGTTGTCGCTGGTAGAGTATGCTGCCTCGGATTTCGGCAAGTCCGTTGGCTATATAGAAGACAGGAATTTCAGAACGGACAATCTATGTTTCACCTCTCATAAAGTACTCTTAAGAGTTATGTTAATGAAAAAAACAAACAAACGAATGAACGGCAGCATTAAACAACAACCAAAGATCATTAGTAGATAACATAGCTTTCGCAAAAGTGTCCTGTTTGTTGACTACAAACTTTTACAATTTGCATGATAAAAGTTAATGCACAAACTCCGCGTTCTTCCTTTCTCACCTGCTCAGCTTTTGACCAAGAATTATCAACTTCTGCTTCGATTTCAAGACGCTCTTCCTGAACAAAATATGTGGGTCCTGTACGGATTTGGTGTAAAAGATAAAATTAGTTGGCAGTGGTCTATCGCCTCAAGCAACGTTGAATAGCAGTTACGTTCTCTGTATTTAAGGTAACTAACCTTCATCGTCAGATGAACTTGAAATTTCTTGAAACAAA
Organism: Pocillopora damicornis; assembly: GCF_964200805.1. Lineage (NCBI taxonomy): Eukaryota > Metazoa > Cnidaria > Anthozoa > Scleractinia > Pocilloporidae > Pocillopora > Pocillopora damicornis. Next base: position 23,182,839 of record NC_142680.1, on the reverse strand, counting down.
TCACGGGAATTTGAAGTCGACCCGAAAGTATCTGTCAAATTCGACTTGTTACGTTTTCGCTCATGCCTTTCGAAAGTTGAACGTGACACGAAGTCATTACAATGAGTGCAGTAAACATATCCTTTCTTGTCATCGCACTTCATGCGTTCTATAAAGGAGATGCGAAAATGAAAACCCGTTGCTTTCAATTCAGATGTTTTGACAAAATTTGCTGCTGCACATGGAACAAAATTTGCTATTCCTGTCCGACGCAAGTGCCGGCTAATTTGTGATGCATTTCCTATTGACAGTTCAGATTACAATTAGACTATCTTTAGTGCGTCAATTAAAGATGTCAAAACAGCGAGACTCGTTTAATTCTCACCTCAAAGGTTAATTAAATGTATATTAATTAAAAACCTTCTTTTGTGCCAAAAAAGAGACCACTTAAAGGATGCTAAAAGATTTACGTTATTAAAGTTCACCTAATGTTCAATTAAAGATTCATGAAAGGTAGCTGTTAGCTTTTGGATCAGTTTCGGTTTACAATTAAAGACACCTAAAGCTTATGTCAACCTTTAGGGACGCTTTCGGTTTTGCCTAAAGGCACTGAAATAAGAGCATTCGTCCTGTGCAACTATTTATAACTTTGCCATGCTCAGTGTGTCGAGGTTAATTTCTTTCCTTTTTCATTACACGTCGGTATGTCAAAGCTCTTTGATGCCAATTACGTCCCCTCTTTGAAGACTTGAACGTCAACCAATGAACGTCATATTTTCCAATTAGACTCCAAAAAAAGGTTTCTCAATTATCATGATCAAATCTTGCTGTATAATTTGTTCTTGGTATTCGAGGATAGTTTCAATTAACATCGCTTGTCCTTTAACAATTTCAGCAAAATAATATTTAGTCGGTTTAAGTTATATGTTTCATCCAGGTGAGTGCGAAAATCGTTTCCTCATCCTAATTTGTTTATTTCTTTATTCATACATTTGTAATTATTTTTTTTCTGAATCTAAATTTAGAGAATTTTCTTTGAGCTTGTGCAATCAACAGCTGGTTGTAGTATGATTTTTCTTTCTGTGAAAGGACGATAAACGCATTGGTTAACTGTATTGAATAACGGGGGCAAGTTTCAAAGGAAACTGTGGTGCTGCGTCGGTGGGAGAGTAAAAGCCTTCGTCAACCGCTCTGACGAAGGGCTAACGCTCGAAACGTCAGCTTTTAAACTCTTTACGGTGGCCAATTTATGTTATCAATTCAATTGAAAACACTAAGTTACCCTGTATTGATTGAAATAGCATTTCATGATTTCGCTAAACCCTATTCATCGTGGAACACCGGCTGTTTGAAATGGATTAGTAGGAAAACTAAACCAAAATTTTCAAATGTAGCTATTTTTTAATTTAATTTAACAAATACTTGAATTAAATAAGAAAAAGACTACGCCCTTTCGATGCCGAAGGAACAAAACTATAATCGGTACGTACGTGAAAACTCAGTGTCGCAAGTTCAGATAGGTTGTTCTTATTCGAGCAATTCTTACCCCGAATTAATGACGACTTGAGCACTATGATTAACAGTCTAAATCACTTACATAAATGTTCACTGATGGACATTGAGAGTTACTCAATTCATGGTTACCTCTTAGTGTTACCAGGAACAGTATTACTTTTTACTTTTATATTTCTGTGATGTATACATCTTATGGCTTAAAACTACGCAATTTTTTATCGTGAAAGATAGCCTTAAGCTATTATTCTTGTCGTGACTTTTCTCAAAGATTAAGAGCAGTGGAAAATGTTTTTAGTGTACGAGGTCGTAAAAACGATGGGAGGTCCCCTCATTTTCTCTCGTTAAGACTAGAGTTTAAGATTGGAGTTTATCAATATGACAACCTCAAGTAAAGTTCAGTTTTTTCGCTCTCGGAGCTCGTACGCTTGATATTCCTTGAAGTTAACTATGTTATTAGCACATCTTAGAGATCAAGAATCAATTAATTTGTGTGTCTTGGTTCACCAGGCCACCAATCTCCAACATACGTAGCTCTTACTTTTGCTTTCATGTTTTTATTCTCTCCGTTTCCTTTCCAGGCTGTATACTTGAACATATTTTAAACTATTATTTCATTATTTTCCTTAGTAATAGAACACTGTGATGTCGAACTTGTCAGTCGCCTTTGCCATGCATTCAAATACAACGCTCCATGAAAACCATAGAAACAATTCCAGAGAAGAGCTGATTAATATCTTGAGCTTGTTTCAAAAGATATCACTAGCAGCACCGTACTTCATAATTGAGCCGCTTGCTTTGTTCCTGAATTTCTTGACTCTTTACATTTTACGAAAAAAAGAGGCGCAGTCATGCAGACGAATACGTCGAGTCAAAGGACACGAGCGAGTGATGGCTCGGCCACAATGCAGATCTTTTTATTTCTTACGACATTTGGTTTTCTCCGATTTGCTCACTTGCTTTGTGGCAATTCCATTTGACGCTCTGGAAATTTACCGCCTGGAATTTCTTCGCTCTCGGGAATACTGTGCTATCTCGAAGTATGTACCTTTCGTTGCGATCAGCAGCAGTTTTTATATTTTAGTCGTTATCAACTTTGAGCGGTTTTGGTCGGTAACATTCCCTTTTCGCCCCTTGGGACATAAAATGATCTCTTACATGACCGGTGGTGCTTGGATAACAGCGTTTGTAATCAATATCCCCTCTCTTTTTTTGTATCGATCAAAAGTCGAGTTTATGTACAATGACGATCGATATTACATAAGAGTTTGTGTCGCAGAACCTGGGCAAACTGGAAACTTTGCAAGGGGTTTTTTGGGTGTGACATTCTTGATACCAGCCTTGGCCATCGCTACCCTTTCGTTGAGTACGCTTTATCATATTCTAAAGATCCAAAGGAAAAATAATCAGAGAGGATCAAGCGTGGAAAAATCACTGTCAGAATTAGAGGAATTGAAGGGATTGAGAAACATTGTACTCTCATCTTTTTACATAACTGTTGGATTTTGGTTGTGTTCAAGTCCTGTTGGTTTTTATTACTTAATAATCGCTGGTATTGGCCGTCCAGAATTTCCAACGTCATATCTGATCGGTCGTTCCATTGTTATCATTGCAAATCTTAGCGCCGTTGTAAATCCATTAGTTACCATTCTGTGTTTTCGTCCGATCAAGGAGGGTGCCAGGGAGTATTTAGGACTGGGAACTAAAAAGTGCTACAGGATAACGAACTTGGGCGCTCAGACAAAGGATGACAAAAACCATGTGGAACTTCTGGCGGTCACTGTTAGGAGTTCACTCCGGCACGTTAGATACATTCTGCAGAAGAGAGAGGCTGAAGAGAAGAATTTGCAACGTCTGGGAAAAGATACAAGCGAGCCAACCGTCATGACGACTGTTCCTCATTATGACAATACTTCTTAAAAAAACTGAACCAAGATTTGGATTGACAGTTATGGCCAGTGACTGCAAAGCACTAGTTGCTATCATAAATCAATTAACAATTCAACTCCAAGGAAAGTCTCCACACAGCATCATTGTCCTTCAAGTTGCGTAACCGATGCAGGTAGTCTGGCACTGTCTGGTACCAAATTTGAGTTGTCTCCAGTCTCACCCTCATCCGTTGTCTTCTGAGGTCTCGGTTCGATTCTCGAAACCGGCAATGTGCGGATATTTCTGCTGATTCTCCATTTTTTCTCTATCCACAAAACCCTTTATAACTGCACGTCACTTATTGTGCCTTCTAAGTCAACTCTTCAAATTCCAATTTGGCCGGAAACAGTGGACAAGGAGCCGACTTATGAATGTGCCTCTGTCTAATCCGAATTGATATTAATCTGATAAATCCATTAAGCTTTGAATTTTACCCCAAAATTACTGTTCACTAAGATGAGAAAAACAGTCTATCCCATGAACTATCACTGTTAGCGCTCAAACTGCATGGAAAAAGTAACTAAAGAGAGTCAGTTCAAGGTGAACTACTTGAGAACGAGGAATAGCCTCGCTCCAGTGAAGGTTTTTTTAATTTTTTTTTCTCAGCGTGAAGGGAGGCAAAAATGAAATTAACATACACTGTTTATGCTACATATGGCCACAGATAGCAGGTGCTCCCACTACGGCTGAGAAGTTTACATAATATAACAACACTAGTTTCACTCTATAACGACAGGCCATTTGTCAGAGGTAGATTCAGAGCATGCCTACGCAATAAAGTATAACTTTCTTGCCAAAAATGACGGTGGATTATTTAGGAAACAATCGGCTTCTTGAGGAGGACCCGTTGTTTAAACAAACATTTTCAAGCGGAAATAAGTGGAGGACTTTTTTCCTCCTCTGGTCTGATTTTCTCCACAAAAATCTTACAGTTTGTGCATGTTTGTGGAAAGCTAATACATATTTTTCCTTCTTAATCGCGTAGATTAAATTGTTTATTTGTATATTCAAAAAGTTGAGGAATGTAACCAGTATTAGTGTTTATTAGGAAACAATAAAAAACTTCCAGTCGATGTGAATCTGTGATCAACAGCACCTCAAAAACCGAATATCGAGTTGATGAAACATAATACGAGATAGATTTTTTTTTTTTTTTTTTTTTTGCAAAGTCTGGTTTTAAATCTGGCGAGAAGTACTGTATAAGTATTGTTCATAATACAGAGATTAGAAACGTCAGTGTTTATGGTTTATTTCTATGCCCTAATGGGGGCTCTATTGTGTTAGAACAGGTCGTCTCCCATGGCAACTTAATGCTTTGAGCTGTGATTGGTTGAAAACTGTAATGCAGTCGAACTGTAAAAGAATGGAGTAAGCGAGTTCGGTTGTAGACTTTTACGAAGATTTCTGTTCCTTTTTACTTGATTTAAACATCATGGCCGATGAAAGCGAGCTATCAAACGCAAGCGAGTTTATAAAAGGTACACCTCGGTTGTTTTTATCCGCTGCCAATATGGTTTACCGCCAAGGAATTGTCAGTCTTATCCAAGATGTCCCCTTCTTAATTTCTTACTAGATCGATTGTACTTCATCACTCTGCGAAACAAGCCCAGACATACTGAATCTGTTCATTACTTCTGTGTAGATGATGAATTGGTGTATGAGAAGTAAGTATGTTCTAGTTTGGAAGCTTATTTGCCGTCAGCCTGCGTTCTAATTAGTCAATTTGTAAACTTGTCGTTCTGCAGTTTTTACGCCGACTTCGGACCCTTGAATCTTGCTATGCTGTATCGCTACTGTTGTAGGCTTTACAAGAAGCTTAAGGTAAGCAATCTGCTGTTTTAACTAATTTTTGTGGACGAAAACATGAATATTATATTTCAAATTGTTTTATAGACAAACTCATGCAGTTCGCTCGCAGTCATTCTTGATTTCTAGCGGACTTCCAGTGTCCATGAAAAATGAAGTAAAGACTTAACTCACATCCGTATTATTTTACGCTCGTAGTATTTATTAGAGACTTCAACGTCCGTTGTTTAGATGCAACTCCTTGTTTTTTCAAGTCGGTGATATTGATACTTTAGTTGGTATTCCGTTTATGGAGACTATCTAAGCGCTATCTATATGATCAAAACATCGTTGACGATGTTTTTTCCTTGTACGGGTCCCCGCGTTTGTTTGCTAAACGCTAAGCTTAACCTATTTGTATTTCAGCCGGTCGTAATGACTCGAAATTACTCCCTCCTCCTTCTCTGTACTTAAATATAAAGTTTGGATAATCAGAAAACCAGAGTTTGGGCACATCAGCTCTGAAAAGTTGTGGTTACTTGTTACAAATGTTCCCGTACGATAATTTAAGTCTGTGGTTTGGAATTTTGCCTCGTGTTCACGGTCTAATGCTAAAACAGACAAACAGAATTCGATATTGAGATACGTTTGCACTCAAAAATTCTTTCTCTTTATCTTCTCTATTGACACTCTCGAAACTCTTCTCATGCAATATGTCGAAGAAATAAACTGTGAATCCAATTAGAAACCTAGATCGTAAGTTATTACCTAGGGTAAAGTAAAGTCGAAGTGCTCTAGTGTTACGCAATTAAGATTGGCGATGGAAAATTTACGTAGCTTAGCTTACTCATGTCTCAGTTCTCTGCTCGTCTGTTGGGGCATCAGAAATTATATATATTAGCATCATATTTGAAAGAATAGGCTATTAGTGTTATCTTTTGATACTCCGGTTGAAATCTGATTTTTACTATTGATGAATTCACAATAATTAGAGTGACTGAAACATCTATAATTTTGTTGACATGTAAAACGTGTATTCATGATTGATATGAACTAAATGAACTACATGAATTCCTATAGTCTGTATGAAAATCTTCTTTCCTGCCCTTAATGTGTGCCTATCTAAATTGATCTGAAAACTTATTTTAAAAACTCATTTTTCCAATTATTCAAAATTATATATCATTGGTTATAAATATTCCTTTTAACAGTGGTTTGAAAAATCATCTTGGCTTGTTGAAATAGAGCAGCTGTTTTTGTCTTTTGTTGTTTACTAGTCTCTGTTAAAAACATCCTTTTTTTTTGGCTTGTATCAAAATATTGTCAATTTATAAGTCAGTGGATATAGTAATTGAAAATTAACAGTTGTGTCATGTTGAACTTTTTATTGTAAGAGGAGGTATTTTCATCATCATCACATGGTGTTATCAATTTCAGATCAACATTTGTTATATTGTTGTGGTTTTTCTTTGGAGTATGAGATAAAAGCTTAACTCTATGATACTATTGCTGGTCATTTTTTGATTAACTTTGATTGGAATAGAACAATCGTGTGCTTAGATATGTCAAGCTAGACATCTAAGATTTGGGCTTAAACAGGACTACGACTTTCGAGATTTGCAAAACTAAAGTATGACTTTGTGGGCTTAGAAGACATTTCCTCAACTTATAAATTTCTTCTGCTGTTATATTGTGGTTTTAGTTGAAAATGAGGTAACTCAAATGATTGAATCTATATTTTTGTTTGAATTTGTAGTCTTTCTCTTTGGCAAAGAAAAAGATCATTCACTACACCTCATTTGATAGCAGGAAGAGGGCAAATGCTGCATATTTAATTGCATCATATTCAGTAAGTATTATCACAGTTAATATTCATTTTACAACGTGTTGTTCTTTTGTTTTCAGTGTACGACATAGGTTTGCTACTTTAGAGAACATCAGTTTGGGTTTTTTCCTTTACAAGAATAGCATCCTGTATTCTGCCAGGATCAGCAATGTTGAAACTTTAAAGTCAGTTATTTGATTAATAATGGTAATGGGACTGAGTGGAGTCCAATTTGGTCTGTGATCGTAGGAGTGATTGACAAAATTGGATGACTACAAAGCAGGAGTCTGAATTGTTAATCACAACTATAATTACAGACCAAATTGGATGACACAAAGACCATTTACTAATTAATCAAAACCATGACAAAATTTGAAAAAGACACTAGCACTAGGTAACTCAACAAAATGTGTGATGACGTGGTGCACAAATGATGTGTACGGCCCACTTACACTAGTGTGATGTGTCAAAAACTTTAACTCACTTTGTTTTGCCACTTAGATCTTCAATTATTTACTGTAATAACTGGTGCATCTTGCTTTTTCATAGATAATCTACCTGAAGAGAAGTCCAGAAGAGTCTTATAGACCACTGATAAAAAATGGCTGCAACCCACCATTTCTTCCATTTAGGTGTGTATTATGTAAGGGTGATATGCATGAACTCACAAGGTACATCAGTTTGTGTTTCATCTAATAAGTGTCTTGTATTTGGACAAGTACAATAGGATTTTTTTCACCTTGTTTTTATTAGGTTTTAGAAGTCCACATTTATTCATCTTCCCCTTAAACACAAGAATTTATTTTTATTGTCATTGTTGTAGACTTCAGCTTTGAGGAAATGATTAGTGGTTGAAGAACTTGCTCAAAGAACTTGCTTGTGGAATACTTTTAGAAAGCAAAAAGAGTAAAATGTACTCACTATCTACAGTGTGGTGTCTTTAATTTTGTAATGAAAAATAAATGGACTAAAACAGTGTTTCTTTCCTTTACAGAGATGCATCCTTTGGAACATGTTCATACAACCTTTCTCTAATGGATGTTTTAAATGGCCTTTACAAGGTACAAGAGCAATTTAACTTGCCTTTGATATTGGTATTGGCAATGAGAGTGTAATGTGAAAACCAGTGATAATACCTGCTAGTTATTTGCATTTTTTTTTTTAGGTCAAAATCTTTAATATCACGAACATGTTTCAGTACATGGCATGAATCAAACAATATGACAAGCTAGGTGACCTTGTGTAGAGTAATTGTTTATTGTAAAAGTCATATTTTTTTTATTAATGCAGGGATTACAAAATGGGTTTTTTAACTTTGAAACTTTTGATGTAGAAGAGTATGAACATTATGAGGTGAGATGTTTGAATTTGACAGTTTTAGTTAAAATTTTTTGATCAATTTTTACCTCTTAGCTATAAGTCAATTTTATTATAGTTTTCTGTTGTTATAATTGTAGTTTTTTTAATATATCATGTCTTTCTGTTTTTATCAGTCTTACTAGTATTTATATTTTTTTGGGCACATTTAAAAATTGTAACAGCGATTTGCATGTTTCAAATATTTTATTGTTATAATAATTTTTATCTACATGGTTATTCTTAACATTGTTATTTTTGTTATCATTGATTATAACATGCTACTGTTATCTCTGCGATACATTTTCTTTCTTGCAGAGAATTGAAAATGGGGATTTCAACTGGCTGTTACCAGGTTAGAAAAATTGATAACTTGGCAGTTGATTAAATGAGATGGCTGCAAAAATTAGTGTCAATGAATAACAACTTGAAGAAATATTCTTCATTTGTGAAAAATTTTACCATTTACAAGTTTACTACATTTAATTTGCAGGGTGACCTGTTAACAAAGATTCCTAACTCAGTTTGTGTTGTAAACTATTTTTCAGATAAATTTTTGGCATTCAGTGGACCTCACAATAAAAGTAGAATTGAGAATGGTAAGCATTTTTGGCTGACTTTAGATTAAAATACCAGGGCTGGATTATCTCTGATCATAAAAACTATCACAAAATTCTTGAGTGTAATTGGTTATAAGTCGTCAAATTTGAGCACAATGCATATATAGGTAACATATCTGTAGCAGTAAAGAACAATAGAACAGTTTACACTTCATGCCTCTGTAATTGTACAGCATTCGGCATTGGCGCTGACTGTTGAATAAACCACTGGGTCAATATTCTTATGGAGAAAGTCATTTGTTATGTTTTGATTGGCAATAAGATTTTGTGGTGGTAAGCCTGTCTGTAGTCATGCTTGTGATTAACCAATCTGACTCCTGCTTCATGGTGGTCCAATCCTCTCAACTGTTTTACTGCCAAGAATCTGATTGTTAATTCTCCCCTCTAGCTGCTACACATTTCCTTGTAAATTAGTAGCAACAGTTTGGTGTTAGATCAAGATCAACTTCTACCTGTTAATTTTGAGTATTCTCAATACCTCTGTATTTGATAATGTATGGAATTTGTAGAGAGAAATTACATGTTAATCACTTCTGGGGGTTAAAGGATTAATCACTTGTGTAATTATTTGAGGAGTTGAGTTCTTATTATTATTATTATTCACAGTAATTTGATTATATTGAGGCAGTGTAGCTTACAATAGATATTTTACATTTTTACAGGTTATCCTCTGCATGCCCCAGAAGCCTACATCCCTTACTTCAAAAAGCACAATATTACAGCAGTCGTAAGACTCAATAAGAAATTCTATGATGCAAAGAGGTTTACAGATCATGGTATTGAACATTTTGACCTGTTCTTTGTGGACGGCAGTGTGCCAAGTGATATGATTGTCAGGTTGGTTATTTTGGCGTTTTTGTTGCTTTTTTATTATTATTAACATCTACATGTATGCAGGATGCTTTTTGCTTCATAAAACAGAAAGGGGAGAAATTTGTGTTGATTGTGCTAATATGAGTGAGAATGTAGGCAGACAGAGGATATGCTTGGGGAGGTTATGACAGGAAAAGAAGGAGTCCTGAAAAAATGCAGATTTTCTCTCACCTTCCCACTTATTAATTTCACTGAGCCTGGCAAAGACTGATTGGACAGAACAATCTAGGGATTGATGCACTCTCAGTTTGAAAAAAGTCATGTTACATGATTGTAAACTTTGTTTATGGGGGAAGTTGAGTTTTACCAAGTCCTTACTTTTGGGTGTTCATACATCTCCACTAAAGAAACATTTTCTCCCATACTGACATGAAATATCTTGCTCATCAGGCGTTTCTTGACAATAGCAGAAAATGCCAAAGGAACTGTTGCAGTTCACTGCAAAGGTAAGGGTTCACAATTCTCCAAGGACTGCGGTGGCCAAGTCTAACATGTTATGCTTGGTGAGCAAGTCTTCTATATGTAAGTTTGGGGCTGAAAATTCAGTGGGAACTTAACCTTTTTTTTTTTTTTTTTTTTTTAACCATTTTTAGATACGAATGACTGGTATCTAATTTCTCCTCACATTTTTTACTCTTAAATCAAACACAAGAATTATGAGAATTAAGGACATGATCATCAACTTATTAACCTCTTGATTGTTAAACAACAACAACAAAAAATGGAGAATTTGCATACTGATGTTTAAGTGTTAAGTGTTAATTGAATGCCTATTGGTTTACATGCTCGACTCTCGACTTAACTGCTTTATTTTCCTGCTTTCAGCTGGTCTTGGTAGAACTGGGACGTTAATAGCGTGTTACTTGATCAAGCATTACCGATTCACTGCTGCAGAAGCTATTGCCTGGTTAAGGTAAGAAGTGATACTACTATATCGTTGGCAGTGCCCGTGGGCAATATGAAGCGAATCCTGTGTTCTGACTGGCCCATCTTGCCTGCTCTGATCCCGACTTCGTCTCGGTCCATAAAAACGCAAAAAAGAGAACTTGGCCAATATCCAGCCATCTTGACCTCAGGCTTGGTCGATAACGCATATTTTACTGCTCGCACAAATCACCAGCATTTAAATTCTATCGAAGTGATCATAGATTTACAGTGTACCATTTTTTTTTGTCCTACTCGCAGAATTTGCCGTCCTGGATCAGTTATTGGACCTCAGCAGAATTTTTTGGAAGAGTAAGTGCACTGGTTCATGTGTTTTCTCCATTTATCTACAGATATAAAGACTAACTGGTACTCTTAGCTGGGAGGAAAGTCACAAAACCCCAACCAAATACATTTGTAGCTTTCCTTAAGCCAATTGAAAGTGTAAATCTGGGTCCTTCATTTTGAATACTAGTGCCATATAGTGATTTGAAACCTTTGAACTTGTTCTACAATGTACATGTATTTATTTGTTTTTTTGTAGAAAACAAGCCAGCTTGTGGATACAAGGGGACATTTTTAGAACGAGAGAAAAAGAGAAGGCTGAAAAAGGTTTGTTAACAGATAGTGTTTATATTAATTTTGATACAATTCTCTTAATAATACCGCAAACTGATCAATTGAACAACTTTGTAACTAAGGTTTCTATCAATTTTTGCTTTGTAAAAAGCAGTGGATCGCTGTGGAGTGAGTCGGCTTATTAGTGGAGTGGACACCATCAAGATTGAAGATTCTGTCAATACAAGGCCCAGTAAACTGTACAAGGTAACATCATTCTCAAGCAACTCATTGAAGAAGCTTTAACCAAATGTTTTGAAGTTTCGTTGTGCCTTAGAAAGATACCAGCAACCTGATGTAGACCAAGAGATAACGCACAAAATGTCAGTTTTAAAAAGTTTCTAGGGTGGCAGATTTACATAATTCGCTACCTTATGAAATATGAGTTCGAAACAAGTCTTTAACCTTTCAACCACTAAGAGTGACTGGTCTCTAATTTCTCTTTACCATATCACCCCTGAATCAAACATTGGAGCTGATCACGGACTAAAGATCACGGACTAAAGCAACTCTTGATTGTTGGACAAATTCTCCATGTCGGTGTCATAGGAAATGTTAAGAGAACAGTGTGGAGAATATGCATACCGATGTTAGGGTGTAGAGGGTTAAAACTTAACGATAGCCTCTTTTACACTTAAAAGTCTCTTATTTTACTCTATTCTTTTCCCAAGGATCTTACGCCCATGTTACGTGCTACACCCACTTCAGGCGCGTCTTTGCTCAGTGAACGTAGCAGCATCCTTGCCTCCAAAGAGATAACGGTCAGTAAAGATTCTAATGACAATGAGGAACCAACACAAGGAGATGAACTGAGGCGATTGAAGACCAGCCGTTCATTGCGTCATCCGCGATCGGCAACAACGGGTGCTTTAAAGTAAGCTTAGTTTATCACATTTGTTTGTAAAACAGGACTTATGAAATAAGCGCTTTGTAGTTTTGATGAAATACATTACAGACATTCGGCTTCCATCTTTAGGTGGAACCACTTTGTACAGCGTAATAAGTGGTACAAAATGGAAGTAAATGCTCAGTAGCCTTGATCTAAATACTCACACCCGGGGATTTCATCCACAGACTCAGAAGTTAGAACCACCTTGTACAGCATGATAAAGATTACCACGTGAAAGAACTGCCTAGGAGCTTTCATGCGACTTGTTGCATAAACTGAAAAGTCAGATTCGCGTTGTGAGGCCTCATCAATAACAAATAGAACCTTGTCATCGTATGAAATAAAATTTATTTTAGAGTTTTCCTTTTGTCTCTCAGACTGGAGGATGGTAGATTAGGTCACACTCGCTCCACGACTGGACAATCGTTGAAGTAAGTGTAACGTAGTTAAGTAAAACATACGACAATCTTTCACTTAGATATCGGATTAAAAAAATTCTGTTTTACCCACTCTTTGTGCTCATGTGTAAATATATATTAGCCAGGTAAATGCTAAAGAGGCTATAACAAACCAACAAGGAAAAGGATGAAGAAAATTTACTCGCATTGAAAATAACCACAAAAATATCACTTTGCTAAGATAGAAAAATACAATAGGAGAAATAAGGATGATTTGAGACGGAGAAGAAACAAATTGGAAATGACAAAGCTTGACATATTAGACACGTCACGTAGCGTCTAGAAGGCTTTTGAAATTTTACAGTAAACTTCTACGAAAGAAGAGATAAAAAAGTTAAAAGCTCTGAAAAAGAAAGGATTTGTTATTATTAAGAACACTTGCAGTGATCAGCAGGATTGAAATGTTTCTTAAACATTTTTACAGGCTTGCGAACGCGTCGACAATGCAGTCAGTAATGTCACCGCTGAAAACATCCAAAGTTTCTGCTCTACCGAGAAGAACAACAAGGACCTCGTCCCACATGTTACGAAGGTAATGACAGGCAAATTAATATTTTCCTTCAGAATGGGTGAAACGTTGATCAAGTATTTACTGTGTTGGACTTAAGGTTGAGAGCTCAGGGTTCAGTTGGTGTCCAGGTCATTGTGTTTTGTTCTTGTGTAAGACGCTTTACGCTCGCAGTGCCTCTGTCCAACCAGGATTATTTATATGTGCCGGTAAACTGTCAGAGAAAGATGATTTAATACTGAGGCGAGAGAGAGAGGGTTTGGGAGGGGGGTAACCAGCTGGAGTTGTAATACATCTAGGTTTCGTCATAGTATATACCTTACCAGACGAACACCTCGTCATTGTGGCAGCCAAAAGGATTTCCTTCTCTATAATGCGCTGTTTTCGGTTTTTACCAACAAAACCCAGACTAGCTGCAAGAAATCTTAACTCTACAAATTTGCCAGTTTTCTTCAAGCTCAAATCTGACCACTCGATTAAAAAAAAAAAGGAAGTAAGTAAATATTACTCAACTATATCATACGTTCTTTCTAATTGAAGCATTTTTTAAAATTTTTATTAATTCATTTTTCAGTCGTATGACATCATCACGTGTGAGCAGTAGAGCACTGAACTTGGCAGCCCTTGCTAAAACATAACCAACTACTACTCAGCGGGTCCTTTTAATGTTAGCTTACTGAACTGATTCAAGTAACGATGAAATACTGCTGAGCATCGGCTTCAACAGACGACGAGTTCAGTCTGTTGTGAAATACCCTTCCCGGTTGTTGAAGGCAGATCAGTGTGGCTAGTTCAGTAGAGGTATCAATAAGTATTTTGTGGAATAATATGCCAATTGAGAAGGATGCCCCGATCAAGAGTTAAAGAAAGTGTAATTAGGTTATTGTGGGATATGGAGCGATTGTAGATCGAGTGATTTGGTTTTACATTTTGATTTGAATAGTCGCAGGTTTTGAGTGATGGTCATGTTGTAAAATGGGAACTTTTTTTACTGTCTTTGTACAGATAAACAACTTGTTACGAATGCTAATTTATTATTAAGACATATTTCAGTATGATTAGGTTTTTAAGAAAAGTAAGGGTATCGAGTGATCACTGAAATATATAAAGTTCTTCGTATATATATTTTTTTGCGTTGTTGTACAACGCTGTGATGGTCACACAACGCGGTGAAGTTCACGCACTCTGTCTGTCACGCAGAGAGTGTAACGCGAGCTCAGTAGCTTTCAAGAAGTCTACCTGAAGGCTTCTGCTGTTTCCTTTGCTTTACTGGTAAAACTCAGGAAATAGTGGTGTCGTGGGAAGTTAGTTTTAGATTGAAGTGATTTTATAGAATATTGATGCATTGGATATGGTCCTTCATGTGTCCTGAAACAAGAGTGATGTGGTAGGATTATAAGGGCATAATTCATGATGCCCTGATTCGGCTCTTTTACAACGGTAAAACGAACGTTAGTTTTGAGGAAACCATAACATATTGATTTGGTTAAATAGACAAACAGCAATGTGGTATTCATAAACCATGGGCAAGGATGACCTAGGATGGAGAAGATTCGAACGGATTTTAAATGAAGACCTTGTAAACTTTTCTCCAATGTTTTTCAAGTGGCATAAACTTTGACGTACAGTAGCCCCCTTCGCTTGAGATTTAATCTCAGTAGTACACTGAATGCATTTAAATTTCGTTCATACTACGTCAAAATTGTAAGTTGCACGTTTACAGATGATGGTAGCGATGGAGTATTTTTCCTTTGGTTTCAAGAGTTTTTTCCAGAGCTGATAGTGTTGAAATCCTCTTAAAGTGTGTACCAATAGAAGAAAAAAAATAATTGTAAATTGTGCAAGAGAAATTATTTCAAACTCTGATTTGAAAATTCGATAGGAACTTTGTGGTTGTATGTACAAATTACTGTCGTTGTAATCTGGTACGTTTGTATTATACATTATTTTTGTATGGACCATTTCCAATAAGAAATGCAATTTTAGGGGATTGTTTAAGAGGAAGTTAAGGTATTTAGCTACAGTTTGCAGATTTGATATACTTAACCGTGCGTAATTTTAACCGTACATGTTTAATGCTCTCAATCGCGATTTAGAATATTTGAATATGACAAATACTTACCAAAAACTCTATTAACTATTTTAGTTTTTATCAATTTTTGTTGTCATGCTGTTTAAAGGATCATATTCGCATTACATTGGTGAGACTATATAGTTTGCTGTGGCAAAATCTCGAAACTCGTCCTGTCGTCAATTAACTTACTTTCTGTTGCAAGAATGCAAGGCATTCCTAGTTTTAAAAAAACGTTGGGTTCTATATATTGTGACTACCTCATAATTTTCCCAAAACTGTGTGAGGAAATTATACTAACTTTATTTTAAGCTTTCTTACTCTTTTATTATCGAGAGTAACGTGTTTATATGTATTAAAAGGTCATATATTGCCTTTCATAATAAAACGTTCAAAGATTTATCTGATTGTTAATTTATTTGTTTTGTCTTTAATTAAATTCTTTATTTTATCAACCCTGAAGAATTCTCATCATAATGGATAAAATAAACTTGTGTATCAACCTCTCTAACACTATTATAACAGTACTTATGGTAATTCTTTTCAGACAAACGAAGGAAAAAAATTTTTAACTCTCGACTGAAACGTGTCGTGAAGAGGATGTGTGTAACCGCTGACACAGGTTATTGCGTTAGCGTCTTTCCTCAGCAGGTACTATTAAAACGGGTATGGTCATGTGTTGAGTGACGTAGTCGCTGACACTCCCTAAGATTGTTCGTCTAATGGTTCCCAGTCCTCTACTTCCTAAAATTATACATTCGGCTTTTTCTTCCTTTCCCACTGAGCAGATCACATGACCAATCGCTCCGTAAGCAAAGAGAGTCTTGAAAGGAAGCTGGAAAATAGAAAAAAAAGGCGTTCCTTTTTCGTTTTTTGCCGAGTTATGCCGAGGAATGTAATATGGCCATGAAATACTTGCCTTCATTTCTTTGCATTTCTTCTCGTAGCCGCTCAGCATCTCTTCTGCCTGTTGTTCCGCTTTTTCCAACATTCGTTCCCATTCTTCTCGCGGTGGAATGCTCATACAATCTGTAACATAAAAGGTTCTTTAAGACTGATAACACTTTTTTCCAAATACTGCAGCTTTTTTTCCCTTGTTGTTTCTGCGTCGTCTATCCGACTAAATTTTGTCTGTCATTTCATTATATAACGTTACTATCTCCGCGTGACCCTGGGGAAAGTTCGTGTCGCTCACGGAAATTCCCAATTTAATAAAATACGTTACCCTTTCAAGGGCCGCGATCGTTTTGGCCAGCAGTAAGAATCGAAGTTCGATCAGTATCCACTGAGTACACTGAATACCTTCCTGAGACGACAGTGGCATTTTGACCCCAATCTAACGTGAACTTAGAACAATTGACACCTCCATATTGCATTTTTGGCCCAAAAGGTTCAGAGGCTCTTGCTACCAACCTCTATGTTTTCATGACGTCACGGTCAGGTCTGATAATGCTTAGGAGCTGTACTGCATAGAAATGATTGCTTAACACATTCTTACTTGCAAATGTTGGTGCTGGAGTGATAGGGGACTCGTAAACATGAACAAACACAACCTGATCTCTCTCCTGTCGGAATTTATCAGCGTACCCTGCAAGTAAAAAAAAAACATATTAAGTGGAAACATATGTGGCGAAAACATCATAATCCTTATATTCAAACTAACACTAACTCTCCTCCTATTTTTCCGATCTATTTTAGCCTTGGAACTTCTCGCAAGGTTCGTTAAAGCTTTGGTGCGAGGTTAGAAGCCGAAGTTTTCCCGACCACTCTCCGGGTACTTTACGAACACCTGCATCGGCTTGGAGCAGGTGCTCGCTACCTTGAAATGATAACAATAATTAACTGGCGTATGGCCGATACCAAAATGCTAATTCGCGCTAGGCTTGTGGTAAAACAAAACAAAACATTGCGTTTTTTCGATTCTTTCAACAAAAATAAAGCACCGTTTGAAAAGAACATCTTACAGCTAATAACTGGCAAATCAAACAGCTGATTTCTTTACGTTAGTTTTTTCCCTGAGCAAATGAGTTGTTCAGGATAACGCCTTGACCGTGCCTTCACTTTCGTCGCTTTTACAAGATTGATGAATCTATCGGCTTTCAACGATTGGTATTCACTTTTTATTCCGGAAAAAGACTAGCTCTAAAATATTCTAGTTGAGGTAGTTTTTGATACCAGGAACTTTCTATAACGTGACGAGAATATTTGAAAATACAAAGGCCTGTTTTGATAAGAAATTCAATGTAGAATCAGTTCTTTAAATCGACAGTTGTACATGTCTGATTGCGTTGCAGAGCTCCGCTAGATTGTTCTCCAGAATAGCGAGAACTCATGGAGATTGTTCTTTCTGGGGATGCTTACATGCATGCGCGTAAACGTACCAAAGAATGAGAGCGGCCATGGAAATATCAAACACATTTTACCTGCCTAGAAAATGATATCAGTTGAGCGGAATTTGCGACAAGGCAGCGTTAAACACCATGCCACAAGCTTATCATAGAGAGAAAAATCTACGAAATTAGAGCTGCGTAAAAATGTAAATCAGCTTTAAATTCGAAAATTTGATCCCACAGAATTGTAACCTCATGCCAAAATTATGCCATTGGTTCAAGACTGCTAGATTTCGGCAGCAGTTTTAAAAAATACTTCGATCCTTTTTTACTCACATGCAAAGGCTCTCTCGCTGTAGACGCTTCCATCCACTGCCACTAAAATGTTTCTTGGGGATGTCGATGGCATTTTTTGTGATGGTTTCTTCCTGTTGAAAAGTGATGCTTTGTGAACGATGATAGCAACGTGTTTGTGTGAGAATCAAGATTGAAAACAAGATATTTTCATTTCGTAGCCCAATTGCTTCCTCTTATTTGGAAAATCCAAACAGTATACTCCAACGGGATTAATAATTAACAAAAACATTGATATAATGTTTTACTTTAGCAAGCTGGTACAAGAAACAGAAAGTGAAATTTATGCTGAACATGGGTTGATTGAAAATCGATTTAATTTTTGTTTTGCGCAACAGCTATCTTACAGTGGAACTGAAATTAGTGATTTTCAAGATAAGTTCAATGGTTCCAATTCAAACGACCCCGGCACACTACGTTGCTATTATACGAAGCACTATTTTAAAGGAAAGTTAAATATTTAAATTTTTGTAAATTCATAGGATGAAAATCGCTTTTTGGCGGGAGAGTGTACCCTGATGTAAGTTTTATTTGAATTCTTACCAATCATTTTTTTCCAAGAGGTTATACGAAAAGGGCTTCCCCGGAGAACCCGTTATTACCAAAGGAAAGAGAACGAAACAGCAACGGAACCGATTTAAGGCGATTCAATAACAGCCGTTGTCTGTTCATGTCATGTAATACGTTCGTCACGCAACGGAATGTTTCGTGACGAGACAAAACATCAGCTTCCCAAGAGGTAGTGTTTATGTCTTAAAGGGTAAATCGAAAGTTGAACGAAACAACAACTTAGTATGCGAAGAAAGTTTAGATAATAATGTTTATAAGGTTATTCACGACAACATAAAAGTATTAAACATTTTCAGAGTTCAACTTTGAAATAGGCTGTATTGTCTTAGAGGAACTACGCTAATGAGGAGTCTGAGAATCCTGAATCGATAAAGGATAAGTAGCAAAACATGTCCTTTGATGATGAAGGGCAGCGAGTGAACGAGACAAGTTTTTTTAACCCATTTTTGGATTACATGGGACGTAAAGAAACTTAGTTACCCACAAATTACCAACAATTACCTCTATAGATTAACCCTTAAAATTCTAAGATCTCAATAGTAATTCTCCTTACTGTCTAAAATATAATTCTTATAATTTGGAGATTTTGGTATTGGATCAACTAATAATCCCTAATTGATATTCTACTTTATTCTCATCACTTCTATGCTTGATATTGTATTGATATCGTGAGGAGAAATTCTCTCTTGGTCACTCATAGAAGATAAAGGATTAAAACGATAATCTCTCTTCGGATTCGTTGTTAGATAATAAGACAGAAAAAAAATCCTCGTTAAAACTCTTTCAGTTTTTTTTTTGACTATTAACGAACATTCAGTTGCCGTAGAGTACTAATTTAATATCCTCAATAAGTTGTTACAAAATTAAGATCGCACTCTTTCGGAGAGGTGATAGACAAACTAACTTATAGTAGGCATTTCCGGAATTTTTTAAGCCTGAGTTTTTCATGTTTAAAATTGAATGTTACTTAATATTAATCCTCTCCGGTTCGTGATTATCCCCCCCTAAAGTTTATTTTTTCCTTTCCTAATAAGCCATTATTTTTCAGAAATATATCTGTTCAATAGTCTTTCTACATCTGCACAATGAGTTCAATTAACGAACAAAGTTTTTTACAATCTCGGTACCAGACCTCTCAAGCTAGATTTCAATCGCTCGAGAAGGATCTGAGAACAAGTTTCATCCTCAGAAATGTGTTTTTGGGGGGACAAGTAAAACCGGAACCCGTGAATGATGAACCACGTGATCACTGACACTTCCTAATATGGTCCTTCGGAAAGCACCGAGTCCCCGATTTCCAAGTACAATGCAGGTGACGTTTTCGTCTTTAGCCACTTTACAAATGGCGTCTCCCGGTGATCCGAGTTCAATTCTGGTTTTGAATGGTATCTGAAATGAACAAACGGTTGCTTTTAAATTGCGTTTTAATCTTAGAGGCTGTTGCGAAGGCTTCACGGTTGGGTCAGGTTTATAAAGCTTGGTTACCTAGGCACTAGCATAAGAGCGAACGGTAGTGGGGAAGCACACAAAACAAGCATCAGCACACGCGGATTGTTTTTTTTGGCGGAGGGTCTTAATCTTTAGCGTGGGGTCCATTTTTCCTTCTTTAGGAACTAGAGTTTTGACTGACCTGAAGATGTTTACATTTCTGTTCAAATCGCTCTAGCATGCCTGAGGCTTGCGCATTTGCTGCCCTCAAAATGTTCTTCATTTCGTCAACTTGAAGTTCTGAGGCATCTGATGTGAAAAAATGCAAATGACATATTTTTTCGCGTATTTGATCATATGCGCATGTAAAATGCACGTTACAAATAATAAATATCATTGTTATTATTATTATTACTTTGATATGGTCACTTAATGACTAAATACCCACCGACTGCAGCGTGACAAGTCACACAACTTACCTTGTGAATCATCCTTGGAGTATTGTTTGACATGATCAAGTGAGCTGTAAACATGAAGTAAGATAATTTCCTGTTTTTCTTGTCCATAATTGTCTACGTACCCTGATGGAGAGAGGAACAATGTAAAACAAGAACTTTAGCGATTTTCGACCGTATCTCATGAATGTTAGAGTAAGCGAACGAGAAGACTACGAGTAGAGAAGAGCAGCAGCGGGTCACTTATTCCCTACCCCCTCCCCCCTTCACCTTCCCTTAGCCCCTCCTCCCCGCTCCATACCCGTTGTCAAGGCGTTTCAATTTTTGGTTATCTGTAGTTTCTATGTAAACACTGTTTAACTCCGGAGTTAATTAGATTGCGAATAGGCCGACTCAGGTATGTCAACCCAATAAAACGGTAAATTTCGACCAACAGTTACCTCAAATAAGTGAGCTGACAGGATAACAACATGTTTGTTTAGTATCAAATGGATGTTTACCATCCATTGAAAACGCTTGACAGTATTCTGCTAGTTGAGCAGCTGCAATCTGCCATTATGTCATACCGCAGGTTGAAGAGAAAACGCTTGACATTTATCACTATTTTCACGACGGGAAAGGAAAACGAGATAAATTTCTCGCCTAGATCGAAAGATAATTTTAAAATGCGGTTAATAGCTGATTCTGATTCTTAAAATCGTCTGAAATTAAATTGCGACGAATAAAATTTTCTCGTCGGCTTTTTTGAGTGTGTTACTACTGAAGTCTTAGTTCTATGCTTTCGCTTGTTTGGTATAGCGAACTAAGTTGTCAAAAAAAGTCTGTCAAAATTGAATAAGTGTGTGAGAGACAATGAGAGATAAAACCTTTTCATTTTTTTAGGACCCTTCATCTCATGTCGGAAGAAGATTTTGAGCTCGATTATGTGCTAAAATCCCAATAAACTTTTTTTAAAACCTTGACTTGTACATAAATCTAGTTTTATGCACGTCAATTTGGTGGGCAGCTTCAAATATGGACAAGAGAAATTCGTTTGTATTCTCCAAGAGAAACAAAGCGTAAATATTAAAATTCAGGTTTCCAGATGACGCCAATTAAAATGAGTTTTTTCGCTCAG
This sequence comes from Pocillopora damicornis, assembly GCF_964200805.1. Taxonomy (NCBI): domain Eukaryota; kingdom Metazoa; phylum Cnidaria; class Anthozoa; order Scleractinia; family Pocilloporidae; genus Pocillopora; species Pocillopora damicornis. The sequence continues at coordinate 23,161,238 of NC_142680.1, read as the reverse complement.
GATGAACATCGTATTTCTCGCTTGTTGTGTTTTCTTTTCTTTTTAAAAATTGCAAAAATTTTATAGTTATGACAGTAAGTGATGAATTTTACTCTACTTGTGGGTTTTCCTTTTGCTCAGGAAGTTACTCAAGTCAAACCGCATTCGTCAGTCAAATATTATTTGAAAACAAGCTAATAATATGAATTAGCGGGAGATCACGAGAAAAACTGTCAGCTTTTGCTGTAAGATGTGTCAGAATAAAAAATCGAAAAGTTTTCGAATTTTGCGAAGACTCGAAAACTTCGTATTTTGCACAGATCACTAGACGTTAGCCTTTGATTGAACGAGGCGAATTTTGCAAGCGCAGAGAGAACATTTTGCATTTCATTTTGCATTAGAAAGGTAGACTTGGCAGACTGTCGTTCTTATCCACAAAATTATTGCTACCCCTTATACTTTTTTAAATTAGATCAACTGTTTAAAATACGGCTGAAATTTGGAAAGTTCATGGAAATTACTTTTCAACAATTTATTGGCGTGAGCATGTTTTTTTTTACGGTCTCAAACCGGAGTAAACACTGTTGAAGAGATCAAGCTTTATGCTGGATTTTCATTGTTGTGTCAATTTATTCACGCAAACAAAGGAGCGTTCATTTTGCTGGCGGTTGATTTGCGTGCATATAAGGAAATAGAGACAATGTAAGGGGCGTCTTGCGTGCAAATCGGACATCAATAAGTTCTATCATCCAAAATAACGGGATCGCGCAAAATATTTTGCTCGTGCAAGATATACTTACAGTCAAAAGCTCTGACACAATGTTCCTTTTCGTCGATCGGTACAAGAATCCGTTTCGTATTAGCCATCTCTGTAGCGCAGGAAGTTTTTGATTCCAAATTGTCGTGCGATTAACAAGCGAAGAAGCCGTGTCCTTCACAAATACAGTAAAATTATAAAATATTCATGAACACTAAATAAATGAATATTAGATGACGGGATAAAAAGAAAAACACAAACTCATCCGCAAAAATGTCTCAATAATTTTGACATTTACAACTGCGAGGATCACCCCATTAACATTTAATATAAATTGAATTATTAGACATATTTTGTCCTTACCTATCGGACCGTGTAATTTTTTCAAGGAGATAATTTTCTATTTTGGCGAGTTCCGAATTTGAAAGACGGAGCATCAGAAATCGGACGGAAAAATCCGAAATTGAAAAGACGCATGTAAAATCAGTCGGAACTCTAAAACAGGCGAGGCCGTCCGAAATTGGACGGAAGCGTCCGAAATCAGACAGAAGCGTCCGAAATCGGACGAAAGCTTTAAAATTGTTTAAAAGGGTCTGAAATCAGACTGTACCGTCCAAAATCGGGCAAATGCATCCATGTATGATGAAGCCATCCGGAATTGGGCAGATCTGATCGTAATGGATCCTCGCTCGGTATTCTATTTGAGATAATTTTAAGAGGACCTATATCTCCGAAAATGGAAATATGGGGCATCAGTTAAAACTAAAACGAACGCAGGAAGAAATGTTAAGAAAAATGAGTGACGTCTGAGCAGTAAATAGCTCCCAGTTCATACTCTGTCAGCAACGACTGTTCTCCTCTTAAAATCCTCTCCCCTCTCCCCCTCAGGTGATAGATAACGATTGATTACTGAAGGATTTGGCCTTTTTAGCGAACTGAAAAGAAAATGGGAGGTCAACTTGATGAGTATTTTATTAATGCGGCAACTGATGTCGCACACAAAGTTAGAGTTATTGAAAACATTTTACATTAGGGTCGACCTCGTGCATTTTCAAACTCTTTAAAATCAAATCTACAGCACTGATGCTTTAATAATGAAATTCTACTTCTTCTTATAATTTGATGAAAAACGTGATTGATTACAACTTCATCAATCCATCAGTTAATGTGTTATGATCATTAATTATTTTCATCTTTGACCAAGTTTCCTCAGAAATGTTTTAGTCCAAAAAAAAACCCTTCGTTTTCCCATATCTATAGTTACTTTGAAATGAGCTCAGTGGTGAAGAGTCTTACGCTCGAATGAGAGTGATGCCTTTTGAGATTCGATTTTGATGAGTGTCAGAACCCACTTAAATTTACAATAGAGGAAACTTTATAAACGTACCTTTTTGCAAGCGATACTGTTTGAATTGTTAAAACTGTATTGTCAAAAATAATTAATTGCCCCCCTGGTGAAAAGACTGAGGCACTTGTTTCTTACTGAAGTAGACTCATCAACCAATATGGAGCAGTACTACAATGTCACTTAATAAATGTCTAAGTGTTTATAAGCTGTCTTAATTGCAGCACATCAACATTACCACGTGTGGTATTATTATTTGTTAAGTTATTTGAAGGCTCCAGGATCTGGCCTCTCTTGTGTAGGATTGAAACTATCTCGTTTGTTAGCTGGATGCTTTGCTGACTAACGAAGAGATATTTGAGAAACAGCAGTGGCCAATACAGAACCCACTAGGGTATCAACGTGAAAAAGATTCGAGAAACATCACTAGTTATCTTTAGAGTCTTGATTGGGGGAAGGGGATCATAGAAAATATAAGTGATATACAACTTCCTTAACAGGGATTATCCAAGGAAAAGGCTTAGGAAAAATTGAAAAAAATAGAGGAAGCTTCCTTTATCACGGATTCAATCTCAACTTTTGTTCACCTCTTAAGTAACATTGTAATGTCATTATTTTACTAAAATGGTCAAGAAAAATTTTGAGTCCGAGGCACATTTGTCTAAACTGTGAAAACTTTCTAAACCTAAGTTGTAATTACAAATACATAGTTTCTTTGACATGATGAATTCTGCAACACTTCCAACTGGACTTATGATACGGTTGCCTCGAAATTTTTCTTGAGAATCCAAAAATTATGATTTTTCATGAGCACGCGTTAGTATTTCCCTTTTTATATTTTAAATCTTCGTTTCTAGAAAGTCTTCACTACTTCTATCACTTGCAGACAAAATTGCCACGGTACAAGCTGCATTCCGTCTTTTCTTTGGCAGCTCCGGTGACTCATAACACGGATGAGTTGTTGTTCTATTTCGGTGGGCAGTCATATCTTCATCTAAATGTTTAAGACAGGGTCCATTACTAAAAATTGCCTTTTTCCCCGAGAAAGGTGACCCATTCTGCTTGGAAAAAATCTGCTTACGATCAGCACTAAAAGTGTCAGATTTTAGTTCATTTTCATTATCTTCCTTTGAGGTTCCATCATAAGAGTCTCTATCATCTTGTGGCATTGCGCAGAGAAGAGAATCTGATAGAGATTTTCGTTTTTTAAGTGGAGTTTCCACAGAGGATAAGTAATTGCTATTTGACTCTTGCGAAGATCTATTTCCAGAGTCCACGGAAGGCCTTTTAATACATGAAGATTTAACATCCCCGTTTGCGATGATCTGGCCTCTTGAATCACCTTGTCGTGGTTTCCCAAAATCGCTTCCCTCTAAAAACCACTTTGCTCGAATATTGTCCTCTCCAGAACCTATCACTGGAACCAATGGATCGAATTCCCTCTGTATTGTACTGTTTATTTGTTCGTCGCTGCTAAGGTGAGTGGGGGAATATCCCGAGCTCTCGGTATTGGGATGTGGGGAGGATTCCTGAGTTTGTTCCACCTCCAATGGTGTCAGTTGAGTGTTTTCTGGTACTTGACTATCGTTACTACACCCACCATGCGCAGCACTCCTCTCAGCACGTGACAGTTTTTCGTATGTCTCATCTTGCTTCTGCATATCTCTGCTCTCTTCATCCGGGACAGTGCTCACTTTTCGTGGCATAAGTGTCCCAGATGTTCGGCGAGGTCGCCTTCTAGGAAGACCTTGGAAATTTACTGCTTTGTTATTGTCTCCAAACCCTGGATTAGAAAACAAAGAAAGCATGCTGAAGCTAAGAAATTAACCTCTAATAATTGACAGACGGACCGAGGAACGGAGCGACCAAAATATTTATAGGGGATTCAGTGACACACTGAGTGACTATTTGACGTGACTGACCGACCAAACACAACTGACCGACAACTGATCGACCTGTTAACCTCAGCTGACTGACAACTGACGACCGACCAACCACAACTGACCGACCGCTGACTGACCTACCAACCCTAGCTGACCGTCAACTGACTGATCAACCACCCCCAACTGACCGTCAGCTGACTGACCAACCAACCCCACCTGACTGTCAACTGACTGACCAATCAACCCCACCCGACTGTCAGCTGACTAACCAACCAACCATAGCTGACCGTCAACTGATTGGACAACCAAACCCAGCTGACAGTCAACTGACTGTCCTACCAAACCCAGCTGGCTGTCAACTGACTGACTTATCAACCCCACTTGACTGACAGCTGACTGACCAATCAACACTAAATGACTGTCAGCGGACTGACCAATCAACCTCACCCGACTGTCAACTGACTGACCAACCAACCCCACCTGACTGTCAACTGACTGACCAACTAACCCCAGCTTGCCGTCAACTGACTGACCTACCAACCCCACCCGACTGTCAGCTGACTGACACGGTATTTACATAATCACTATTTTGTCCTTACCTCTCGGGTGCAGTTGGGGACTTGGTTTCAGTAATGGAGATGATACACTTCTTTCGTCTTCATCTGCTGTCAGAAGATCTACATCTGACTCATGTATAGTTCTAGCTGTGGCTCTGCGCAGCTCTAGTAGTGGGCTGTGGGGCATCGAGGATCTGAGCGATGTTCGCTCTGTCATACAGCTCATTTCCACATCCACGTGGTTCGGTAAAGCACATGACTTCTTCTTTCTCCGCGAGCTCAGTTCCTGATGCTTTGTCAGTAGACCCGGGACGCCCCCAAGGACAAGTCGATGCTGCTTGACTGGAAGCTTGAGCCTCGCTTGCGCATGCGCGTAGTACAAGTTGAAGTTACTACCGATGACCGAAATCGGCAGAGCAACGATCAACACACCACAAACTGCGCAGGCGCCTCCGATGATTTTGCCCGGCCAGGTTTGCGGGGTGAGATCACCATATCCCACAGTTGTCATGGTAATAAGGCACCACCAAAAGGACTGTGGAACTGAGTTAAAGTGTGACTTTTTGTCCAGTATGATTTCAATATAGTACACGATGCTGGAGAACATGACCACTGGGATCAAGAGCATGAGAAGAAGAAGAACTAGTTCGTGGGAACTGGCCTTCAGAGTGTGGATCATAATTTGGAGACCATAAGACAGCTTTACAAATCTGCAATTAAACAGGTCAAATCAAATCACATCACCCGTATCTTAAGAAGTTTATTAATAAGGCAATGATATTATAGGTTGTCTCTGCTAAAGGGTACAAGGTTATTGACATACCTGAATAGTCGCATTACTCGAATGACCAAGAACATTTTCACTTTTTCGTCCTCCGTCAGAAACGAGACATAAAATGGCAAAATCGATATCAGATCAATCCAATTCATAGGTCTCTTGAAGAAAAAAAGCTTGGAGGGGCAAAATATGACTCTCATTAGAAACTCTAAAGTAAAAAAACTGCTGCAGACAATTTCGAGAACAGACAATCCATCACGTCTGCCTAAGATCTCATCGTCTAATCGAATTCCTGGTAATGTGGAGACACAGAATGCAGCAATTGACAAACTGATGAAGAAGCAGGAGAGATATGAGACGATCTGTTGAGAGAAAGTGGTAAAAATGGACATGAAAATTGAATATTTGCCATCATATTACAATATTTGTTGCATTGTTGATCCTATTAGAGTTATCGCACTAGAGCAGCGATTCATTTAAAGACAAAATAAGCAACATGTGCTGCGCCGCAGATGATTATGTTTATCTCCGTACCATTTGATGCAGAGAAAAGTATAATTCACTCTCTGAGACAAAATGCAGTAATTTTTCAACATAATGTCGTAAATTTTCAACCTCAATTGCACAAGAATTTTAGCACAAAATTTTCTATAACTTCGAAGCAAAAATATAACAAAATTTCGACGCTAAATGTGGCAAATTTTCAAAGTGAAACGTGGTGATTTTTATATAAAAAAAATGAAGTAATTTTTTAACACAAAAAACAGGAAATTCCCAACTCAAAAATTGGGAAACATTGTATTGCAGAATGTGGCGACTGTTCCATTGAAATTGTGGAATATTTCGAACTCAAAATGTTGTATCTTTGCGGTACAGAAAGAAGTAGATTTTCAGAAGGAAACGTACAACAAGGGATGTTTTTACTGATGCATAATGTAGCAAAACAGACGACATGCGACATTTATAATACCATGTTAAGAGAAGCATGCTGGGCACCTGTACTCCCACGCGTTTACAGCAAGCATGCGCAATAGAGTTTCCCTAGTAGTGACATCATAAGTATATAATTCAATTTTTATAGCTTACACTACAGAATTCTTCCTTCAAAGTGGGTTTTAGGTACTAAACTCTTCTTTGCATGAATCTACTCTGTCTTTGCAGTTTTTGTTTATTTGTGGGTGGTAAAGAATCATCAGAAAAATCGATAGGGGAACACAGAAAATTTAAAAAGAAAACAATGGCTGTAAAAGCAGAAATTTTTGGTACTTTCGATGAAATTTGTTTTATTTGCGAGGTTTCTCTTTATGTTACTCAGAGGAAACTCGAAATTCTAGATCTGAGTAAAATACAAGAAAGGCACTGAATCGAGTTCTAAATATGCGTTTTCGGAATATGAAATGTTTCTGTATTTTTGTTCGCTGCCGTTTTCCCTTGAAACCATGGTTATCAGAATATCAATCAAAATTAAACAAACAAAAATTTAAGAAGAAACAGCATAATTTCCTTCCCTAAGAACACCGAATTTACGCTTTCCTAAAAGGAAGGACAAAAGATCGCTAAGCAATGTGTCAACAGTAAAAGAAAACCAGCATAATGAAATTAATAACTATGATTATTTCAGGTGACGTCATAAACACCTGTCAGTCATCGTGTTCTTATTGGTTGAAATAATTTCTCCAAATCATGAATTAATTACTGCTTGTTAGTTAGTGCGAAATGTAACCTGAAGTTAGGGTGTTTCGCGAAGTTCCCCTCTTTACAATATATTGTCCTAAATTTAACAACAAAGAAAAGTAGATGCGTAAACATATATTCGGACGATCGATAGGGGTTTGGTAGAGTTTATTTTTTATGATTTGTCCGAGCGCTTTTTTTGGTTGTTGTTGAGACAGTTGATTTTAGGCCGTTTCTCTCTCTTTATGCTATCTTACGAGTACAAAACATAGGTTGTTATTATATTTCTTGAGCAGTTTTTCTGACAATATAAAACGTAAGCTTTTGGAATGCGGTATCGTTTGCTTGAAAGAAAATATTTCTTTAATTTTCTCTCCTTTGCTTTATAATCCTAAAGTGTAAAAAAAATATTTATTCATTTCCACAGTGAAAGTGGCTTTTCGCGCGCTTAAGTGCCAGTCGATTTCCTTTCTTTGCTCTGCTGTAAATTACGCAAATATTGCTACACGGAAACGTTTCTATCACTTATGGTCATGAATTTTTAGAAGAAGCAAAAACGAAGAAGAAAGAAAAATTTTTGATGCCTCAAGCCTAATTGACTGGTCAGGAAAAGACAATTAATAATCTTGCTCGTCGCTAGCAGTTTATGCATAAATAATAAAAAACTAAAAGTTTCAAAACAACATCGCCAATGGCTGTGTATGTTTTGTAATCTCGTTAACAAACTTTGTTCCTCTGGGGTCACTTTTAAAACAAAAGTAGCCTTGAAATTAGAAAATATCAGGCGAGAAATGAGTACAACTCAAAAAAAAAATAAATTGTGTAACGATTCTAGAGAACCGATGTTGACCTTTCCCTAAAATAATGTGCAACAGCTATTAAATGAGGCAACCTGTCTCGCTGTAGTTTTTACAACACGAAGGCTGTATCTTGACAGAAAAATTCAAACCCGAGTGATGGTTTCAATTGAATTTATCATGAATTACATGTTTTCATTTCCGAAAAGTCTGTAAGGTTTTATCAAAACTACTAAGTCAATTTTATTTTACCGCAAAGTCGCCGCTCCGTAACAACAGGTCATTAAAGAAATAAACTGCTAACACACTGAAAATCTTTTAAAATAATTATTTCATACCTTTGCCAGCTTAGATGAATGAGGTTCATCCAAAATATTCCAAATTTTAGGCTGTATTCTTTTCCAAAAGTTATCTTTCTTCTCATCGATGCCAGATATGTCAGAAGAGGATCTCTCAAGGTCATTACTTTTCAGGTGCTCGAAGTCGGGGCCAACAAAGGCTTTCAAATTTTCTTCGGCTTCTCGATGCTTTGTATATGTGGTCCAGCAACAAGGTTCCATTTGTTTTTCGTCAATTCCCCAAAAACAAAGTTCTTCTTCGAACATGGGTCCGCACATATCTGTTGGATAATGTAGTTTGCCGGTACGATAGTAATTCAAAATTTGCGTAAATGCACCCGGATGGCGATCATAAAAATATTCTCGTTTTCCAGAGCTTTCCGTATCATGATTCTCCGCTATCCAGTAAAGTCTGGTATCAGGAATATTCTTGAGTGTAGAGACATGAGTCTCGTGTCGAAATCCTCCGACGTTGATGAAAATTCGGGATCTGTCGGACCCGTCAAACTGCGAGCCTCCTCCAAAATCCATCTTGAAATACTGCTACGTTTAACAGTTCGCGGTTTCTAGCGATGTTGATGAAGTGGCTCAATTAAACAACGGATTTATTTCATAAATCAAAGATATTTTGTAGTTAATCAGTTGCGAAGATGATTTTCCGAGTCCTTGAGTTAAATCAGTCGAATACTAGAGTCGAGATGCCTTTTTCGAGCTAACACCCTGTAGGAGAACAGATTAAAAACATCACTTTCATGGCGGTTCTATTTGCACAAGCACACGGGCAGGTGATATTAGCAAAGCACCAAAGCAGATCCTCACGTTGATAATTTCATTAGCGATGAGAGATTTGGGGAGGAAGTTATGAATTTATCAAGCAACTTCCAGAAATCTTTTTGCCATAGCCTAACAAAAAGGTCAAACAACGACGGGGTATTTTGATCATCTCGATTGTACCTTTTTCTGCTAAACGCAACATTTCAAATGAGTTCACAGCCAGGCAAATATTGGGTCGAAGAAATGGTGTTTAGACAATGGATTGTTTACAAATTGCTACTATAGAATCAAAACCAGTTGAAATCTCCGACTGTTCGTGCTATTAGCGAAGATAAAATAGAGACGCGAAGGCCAGCCGAGTTTAGTACCTAGAACCTTAAAACACAGTAAATAAGTTCCGCAACAATAAGACAAAGTCTAGTCGCTGACACTTTTACGATACCTTCTTAACCTTGCGGTGCGTTTTGAAAATTTCCTTTCAAAACGTAATTCGCTCGATGTTGGTCGTTCTACCCTTTATCTGCCACTGCTTACAACGCGAAGCCCGATAGCTGTTAGAAAAACAAATTCTGTGGACATTTCTCGGAGGGCGTGAAGACGTCTGTAAACTAAATATCTCAATGAACGAAAATCCCTTCGGCTTTAGCACTGCATAAAAGGCAACAAAGAATTTCTCAACCACGTTAATTAAGGCGTACACCTGACCAAAAGTACTAAAACTATTGAACTAAAAACTTGTAATAGCTACCCGTGCTTTCAACGCATAAATTTTATTTTTACTCGCTTTTAGCTTGAATGTAATGTAGCAAAAAGACCTTTCTATGCACTGACACATTTTCTCGGTTTATTTACCTAAAATGCGAAGAAAAATTAATTAGATATATTCATCCCTTTATAAAACTGCTTAAATTGGCGCAAATTGCGTTGGCAAGGAACTTTAGACACAAAGCCACGAAGATGAAAAGTTTGACAGTGCATTAAAAATTCTCCCCTAATTATGGGACAGCTAAAAGTACATCTTCTGTACATGCACCATTTTGATAATTAAAAAACCTCATTAAGTTTCAAGAACATTTACGGACAATTTGAGGTCCAAACTGTCATACAGTGGGAAATGTAAAACCATATTAGGCCCACACTACAGCTTTAGAACCGCGACAAATGACAATGATAATTTTTAGAGTTTATACAATTATGTAATTGCAAAACTCACTTTAGCTTTCAGGTAATAAGACAAAACAAAAACAAAAAAGAAAACAAAATGACTCTCTATTTAGATTAAAAAAAATTCACAGTTTTATGAATTCAAGTTTGAACCGGCGTATTCGCTTTGCTTCCATAAGGGACGAGCAGGCAGCTTGTTCAAAAGAAGGCTGTGTTTACCTAATGAATATAGTGGCGTAGAGAGAATGACAATATAATTGAATGCTCCACATATGATCACGTATTACGGGATTTTTCTTAGCTTTGTAGCGGATCAGGCTGATATCTGCTCATCTCACTCTGATATCATATATTATATTATATTCTCATATTTTATCGTATAGAATGTGTAGAATGGTGAACCCCTGCTGAGATGCAAGTTGTAGCCCTCAAGCTCAATAAACATAAAAAAAACAACAACAAAAAGTGAATTCTGCCCTTTTTTTTTTAGAAAAATATAAATCCTCACTTTTTCCCGATCGAGGTGAAAATTCAACCAAAAAACAGTCACTTACATTTTCGCCAGTTTCCCTTGAGGCAAATTTAAAAGTATTCCGTGCATAAAGTAATAATTCCTCAAGAAACATCATTGATTTAAATGTAGAATAAAGATGCTTTGTTTGTCATCTGTGTTTTAGACAAACGACTCAAACTGTGTCTGTTTGTTGTTCTTAATTTTCATAAAAGTGTAACCGAAACGTGATCACGCGTGATCTCGTTAACGTATCCAACAGGAAGTAGATGACGTCAGATGATTAAAACATATCAATTTCTTTGAGCCACTGGTTTATCTTCCTTTGCTAAAATTTTATTGGCTACCTTAAGTAACCAAATGCTTAAGTGACGTTGTTTACTTTGAAGACTTCGGTAAGCGTCAAACTGACAACAATAGTTCTTATCAGCAAATTCGTGCCTGAAAAAAACAACCGATTGGCCATTAATATTTTGAAATGTGTTCGAAACTTCCAACTTCAAAGTCGCAGAATAACCTTTAAACATGGATGGTTCGTGAGTACATTTCTTCGAAAAACTACAAGGATTTGAACGAAGATAAACATCATGACTTTCTTCAAGAATAAGGAGTCAAAATCAAGCTTTTGAACACTTGTCCATGTGTTAGTTCTTTCAATTTCTTATGAGATATATCTTATTACATTTGAGTCGGGTACTTTCCTTCGTGAAAAACACTTTCTTCAATTAAAATAGTATACTTGAAACTACTGAGTAGTTATTTCATGTTTTCGCTTGTAGAATGTTGATTGCGTGTTGTTAATTTTCTTTGAATCTCCTTTCGGTTGGCATTCAATTGTTTGTTAAAGTAACTCTATAATAGCTCAAATCAATTTGCTTTCCCTCGAAAAGAATAAAATTTCAGTGATCACACAAGTATTGAACTTGTTCCAAATTTGTGGTCGTGCCGATTGAAAGTTTATGTACATATTCTATTACATTTGATAAATGGTATTGCAAGAACTAAACAGCTCACCTAGAAATAGGATTATTAAATTTTTTAAAGAACAGTTAAAACTACTTTATCCTATCAAAACACTCGATTCAAACATCCTTTTATGTGTTAGAGATTTGAAAATAGAAAAGTTATCACGCTGCTTATTAAATTTTACACCCAGACCGCTCACGGCCCAACAGTTTTCCGTTTTCGAAACGATAGAGACTAGTTGGAACCTTCAAAGTGATAACCAAAAAAGGCAATTAGCCGCTCTGTAGCAGCTTTAGACATTTGAGATATTTTCTCAGTATTAAATGAATGAGATCTGTTTCGCAGTGGAGTTCCTCAGCTCCCTAGTTCAACAGTTCCTCAGTTACACCTTCAAGGAACGACACAGAAACAATTTCAAACTCTATGCAGGCTGCAGGAAGGCTTTTGAGGCGCCTTAATAGCCTACGCTTAAGGTAGTGTATCTACAAAATATCAGATATGCTTTACAAAGAGTCATGCTTATGGGCATTTTTAAATGTGTATTCAACATACGTTTTCATAAAATTTTTTAGACCCGTTACCAACATGAATATGCGAATAAGATATGACTTTTCCTTTAGTTAATGATAATACTGAGTTTTTAACAGTTCCTACCAAAGTGAACTACTTTATCAAGGAATGAATTATTTAGGCAGTCATGCTGTATGACATACGTCAGGGAACATTATTTCTGCTTTGAACAGAAAAATCTATAAACAGAATCTTAAACTTTAAACGGCCTTCATACTAGTAAGTCGGCATCAATTTTTACGAAATGCCCCGCGCTCTGATGAAAACTTTTAAATGGTTAGTCTGGCCTGTTTTCATTGAAAAATTTTTTCATCGTGTGTTTTCGGCACACACAGTCAGAAAAGGCAATCTATAATTTCGAAATTTGTAAACGATGCTCCTGCGCCCAGACATATTTTTTCCGCTGAGTCCAGATTTATAATCTAGCAATTATGCAAAAAAAGGTGCTACACATTTTGAAAACACTTTCATTGTTTTGACATTTAAGAGCTTTTAAAAACAACAGCTACCTTTTTATGTAAATTTCTGTTTGCCCTGACCTTCGCATATAAAATTCTTAAACTGTTTCCAAATTATAATATTCTTTTTCGGAGGAAAGCACATTTATCCTTATTCATGTCGTGTGCAGTCTTTTTTATGTGCTTTGTTAAGATTCATATTTCATAGAGCAAAGAAAAAATAGATTGGTTAAAGAAATCGGTGAATTAAACGAAAAAACTAAATTATCAGACGTTTCCTAACAGTTGCACTGTAAACGATTTAAGTAACTCAATGATTGCCTATGAACGCTTTATGCATGTAGCTTTGTAGACAGGCATTTTCTACATTTACTGAGGGTAATATATTTTGGGGCGTGTAATGTAATTGCAAGACCTTAAGACTTAAGCCTGCAATTTTAAGTGCAGAGAATCTGCTCGAGGTGTTTTGAATAAAACTTCATTTCCACTCTAAGTTTCCGTCGTTTATAAACTCACAATATAAAGTATGCTCTTATTTTGGCTCCGGTTTTGCCATCGATGTTGATAAAAATACGTTAGTAATTGATATGAATTTTTTCTTTCTTAGCAGAATTTGACGACAGTTTCTATTAAATTTCTACGTACAGTTCAATTCGAAAAACTTAATCGTAAGCGACCCTCTGCCTCATCTAATGGTTAAATACATGGAGAGTTTTTTTTGAAAAAGGGACTATAGCCGATGAGAACGAGTTTTAATGCAGCATCGCGAAAAGCCTTCCATAATAAACAAACTTACCACTTTTCCGCAATCGATACTATGTCAGCTCACAGTTATCGTTCGATTTGGAACAGGATGCAACAGATATTACAAAACATCGACGATATTGGACAGGAAAGTTATTACCTTACCATGGAAATAAAAAAAGCAATCAGTTTACTTCACGAAACAAGAATTACTCTCGTGTCGGCGAGGTGGCTTAGGCGACGGGCAACACACAGAGATCATTTGAATTTGAATAGAAAGGTTTCTACGTAAATTAATCGCCAATATTTTTTTCAGTAGGGCCATAAGGCATTCTTGATACTCTCATTGCAAAAACAATAGAAAAAAGACATCAAAAGAGGCGCTCACCTTTAATTGAAAACGAATGTATTAGATACACTAAAAATAAAGTCATGTTTGAGTTTACGATTAAAAATGCTCACGATACAATATTGTTTCAGCATTGTCTTGACATTAGCTAATATAAAATTCGGCTTTTATTCCATAGCTGTGTCAACAACATGCAAAAATGTTTGAATTTCGGAGTCGATGTGAAACTTTGGTATAACAGACTTCTTAAATTATTTTTACTAATTAACATACAAAGTAGCTTGAATATTTTGTTGTAAAAGAAACGAGATTTGACCGACTTAACTAATAAAAGATTACGATTGCTGCCATTTTTCGATCATTTTGTCAGTTTCAGCCAGTATGCGTTACCCTCTACCGTAGGGAAAACTCGAAATCGCAAGGCTCCAAAACGAAATCGGGGAAGTGTGCGTGAATGTTCAGAAATACAACTATGAGTTTAAGGTGGCACTGTAATCAAATAACCTTTTTTCCTGGTTAGATAATCGCTACGAACACTTTAAAGAAAATGTTAGCCTTATGATTTCTTGCCAAAACCTAATTTTCTGATCTCAGTTAAAGAAATTGTAAGAATTCTCCTCTTCATTTGTCATGCTGCATTTAATCTTTCAAACGTGCAAGAAAAGTTCAAGGAATCTCTTAAGTGACTGGAATTTCATAAAGCTATCAACTTCCTGTTTCTATATCATCAGCAGCTTCGTTATCATCTTCTTTCCATTTCTGTCATAATTTTTTGGAGTATATGTGACCATACAGATTTCTGTAAACTTCCGTACATAAAACTTACACAGATGAAATTTCAAAGTTGTTACAAAGTTACGAAGCACTTGAGGAACGTCTCAAGGAAAATGTAACATGTTAGTTAGAATCAAAACAAAACACACATGTATTTCGAAATTACCGCAGTCGAAATTTGTGATAATTTTTTTAAGGAAGGCTAAATAATTATCATCAAAGACTTTTTAGATTATTTTTCATTTGCTCAACATTCTTTCGTTTGAAAGCTTTGCATCAAAACAGTTCATGAAATAGTTTGCATCCCGTTCTTTAAATGAAATAAAACATGAAAGCTTATTGGTTTTTAGAGACAATTGTTCCCAAGTCTGCGTAAACAACACTACATGGAAAATTGGCTTCCATCGTTCAAAGTCATTGGCAATTATAAGATTTTTTTTTAACCTTGCAGAGTTTCCAATTTAGAAGGTTGTCTTTCATTATTGACATATGCAATTTAAAAATTAATTTAAATTTCTGACATTTTAATATGCCTTTGAACTTCAATTCAATTGTCGACCAAGATACAAGTACGAATTTTTAATGCTAAGCAACACTGTAAAATCTGTAATCCGAAATAGCTTTCCTACCACTCGAATTATTTTTATTTTAATTTTTTTCACGACGAAAGGTGTCGACAATTCATCAACCTGAAATACAATGGTATATCTTAAATTTGCATATGTACCCCACGATTCATCTCGCTACAAAGGATGGGGTCGAACAATTTCAACATCTTATTCAATGTTTCTTCCTAAGCAAAAAGAACTTAATATTTGCTGGTGTACAAAATTCAGACTTTGCAAATCATTGTGATTCAGAATCATACTCAGATTTAAACAGAATGTTCAAACAAATTACCAGTTTTTTGTAAGCTTAAGGTATTGTTTTAACAGCGAGTAGTATTATTAAAGAGCAAACAGCGATGGCTTCAGTCGAAAGTCAAGTTTTTATGAAAAGCACTTCACGTCTTGAAAAAAATCAAATTTGCAGTAATGGCTTCAGAGTATCTACACTAAATATTTCTGATGTTGACGAAATCGTTGGTTGGTACAAAGGATGATTTCATTTCAGTTGTGATTTATTCTGCGTTATAATCTGCAAATCGTTCAAGAGAAGTTTAAGACGATTCCTCGTATCCGATCGGCGGTGTATTCGGTAAATTGCTAAAACTTCAAAGCATTCTTGATAAAATTTTGACCTCAAACCTCTACTGGAAATTCTCTTAAGTCTCCATCAGTGATCACACTTCTTGATACTTTTGAATAATGATATTATATCCAATACACTTAAGGAAAAAGTTACTCCAAATGATAAGATCGCAAACGAGCGGATGAAGAAAAATTTCCACCATTTTAAAAAACAGTGACTTAACATGAATAAACTTAGAGGTTGACCCTATGTCTAGATTTTTTTTCTCTTATGAAAGGATATTTCGGTACCTTTATCCTATTTGAGACTAAGTTATCCAGGGTTCTTTTTCTTACCTTACTTGAAAGATAGAAGTTCTATCTTTTGCCAGAAATGCCGCAGTAAAGATGTGCATCAATTATTTATCTTTGCGAATAATATCCTTATGAAGACCAAAAAATTCATCACAAAAAAACTGTAAAAACTGCATCTGTGCGGAATTGCGGTAGAAGACATAATGTTCTTTCATTAGCATATGGTGTCGGGGAAGTAATTTAGCTTGTCAGTTGTTAGAACAGACAGGCAAGTGTCAACAAAAAGTGGAAATAGGATGTATATATCAATTGGTGTTCAGGCTAAAGGGCGAATATTATTGG
This sequence comes from Pocillopora damicornis, assembly GCF_964200805.1. Taxonomy (NCBI): domain Eukaryota; kingdom Metazoa; phylum Cnidaria; class Anthozoa; order Scleractinia; family Pocilloporidae; genus Pocillopora; species Pocillopora damicornis. The sequence goes on along the minus strand of NC_142680.1, from coordinate 23,144,994 downwards.
AAATGTCGAAGAGCGAAAATTGCAGTCTTGGTCAAGCTGGCCAAAGCTTTGTGACCATTAGCTTTTCGCAATGAACATACAATTGCTAATCTGAAATTTAGGACGTTTTTAAAGAATGTAAAAACCTGGATGATGTGATGTAGCAAGATTATCTATTTTTGTTCAGAATTAAAGATTTTAAAAGAAATGTCGTCCTGTTGTTGTAAATTTCAGACATCACTTAGTTTTTCGAATTAGTTGAGAGTGGATAAAAGTAATAGAAAGAAGATTCAATCATCTTTAATGGTCATATTATTTATTTATTGATCTATACAAATATCCAGAACACGACTTTTTAGTTTATTGACGAAGATTAATTTACTTGGAAGGCCTTCGTGCGTGTCAATTGTTTACACAGCAGGGGCAGGAGAAAAACATGAAATGAGGTTCTAATGAACCGAAAATGTGTCTAGAAATCCCAAACGAATAGTTTGTCAAATGTCCTATTGGCATAACCATGCCTCGTAAAGTTTTGGCATGGGATAATTATGCTGACATCCGGCGTGCAAGAATTAAGGAGCTATAAAGAGCTATAAGGGATATTTCATAATATTGAAATCACAAAGACCAGGTTTTTTCTTTCCCGCCCTTTGTGTAGAATCGAATTTCTAATTTCCTTTCCAAAATGGCCCTTTTCCCTTCTGAAACTGTCATTATGGCTGGAAGATAAATGTACCATGGAGGGTACATGGCTGCCTCCTATGGCGAGTCTAGAGAACTAATAAAAGGGAAATTTAAAGTAAACAATATTCTTATATCGAACTGATTTAAAAGAGGGATTTTAAAATTGTTTAGAATAAATTTGTATGATTTCATGCAAATGAATAAATGCACAGACAATACTCTTGATAAACCGCAGTGACGATGTTGGGAAAACACTCAGCATCAGTTTTGTTAAATAGAGACAGAAACTACCTCTTACAAAGAACCGTGAACACTAGTTTGCTGGCCAGATAAACCCAAAAAAGATGGTTTTCATCGGCGGGGGTTAAGCCTCTGCCTCGACGATAAATTATAGAAACAAAACACAGAGACTCATTCAATGAAAAGTAATTTTAGAAAAAACATAGTTATTTTGTCTGTGGCAAACTGTGACTTATGCGAAAACAAGGAGGTAATGATACACTGCGCGACAGAAAGGCGACTTAAGCAAACATTTCAAATGATAATCTTGTTGCAAAAAATTTCGTTGATTTTCCTTCACTCGAAACTTAAGCATTCTTGTCGATGTGTTTTCGTGTTTGCTTAATAAGTTCTATAACATGATAAAATTTGGTAAAATGGCACTTGATATGTTCATAACAAAAATGTATTTCTTCATTTTAGATCAGATATTTCTTTCAATCAATCCATTTTTCCAAACAAGTTTGTCCAGCAAAAGATGTTCTTACCGCAGCCCATCGTTAGCTTCAAAGATAACAAAAACATTTGCAATGATAGCAATAACGATAACAGTAATGATATTGGTTGTGTTCATAAGTCTCATACCAATCTCAACTCTAATACCTATTCTATGATAAAGGCAATGATAATGATAACATAAATTATGGATTTTAAGCAATTTTTCTGAGACTTAGGACTCAAGATGAGGATTCGATGCTCACCAAGATGAAGATTCGATGCTCACAGCTAATGGGACGACATCGTTATGAGCTCTACATAATGTTCTTAAAAACAATGTGATGGTTTGATAAAGTTTTTTATGGGCTAAACGAATTTTATGCCAACTAGAAAAATATTTTGTGAGCTTCTGTCACTTGAATATTTTTAGGCTAAACCGCTCCCAGCGACTTTTTTTTTTTTTATATCTAGACCCACCGTACCTGGTTCGGTTTAAACTAGTCACTTTCCGGAGGTATCTCCACAGCTTAAAGTTTATCTATTGTTAACGAAGGGTTCGCTTGTCTTACCATGACATGCGTCAAATCTTCATCTTTTATTTACGTGTCGTCATTAATGAAGTTCTATTTATTTATAATTGCTTGGCGATGTATTTATATATCGATATAGATCACTTTTTTAACGTTCAGAGTTAAGCTCACGTAATCCATCAGAAATATGGTTTGTTTAATCAATGATCGTCCCGGGAAATACATGACAAGTGCTTCAAAATTAAGCTTAGCAGTATTGTCTTCAATTCACGAGAGGGTGGTTTGTTGTAGTCTACTTAACACACCCGAGCGCACCAATTCAAAGATATCGAAGATGCTGGTTCGCGATATGAAATGTAAGATATTTACAAATTTGTGCAGTAGAGTAAACGAAATATTTTTTTTTATGATTAGTTTCGTTTGCAAAATCTCTAGCATTCAGAGGTGTCTTTTAATTCGGACAGCGATATAGCAAAAGTATTTCGTGTTTGATCTAAGTGAAGACTCGTTAATGTAAACAAACTCTATGCACGGGATACTTTTGTCCCTTTTTCTTCACTGAAACATTATTTCCTCAGGAATTGCAAAACACCCTGATATCCTTGTATGTTCGAGATTGGTCCTTCATCCAATTCAAGACACTTTTTTCTAGACAATGATTTAGAAAACCGTCGGCAGAAAGGATGTTTGCTCATTCATGTAATATAAAGTGTAAGACAGACAATTGAAATAAATCGTTTGTTTTAGAGGTCCTTTCAACAATCGAGTACAGGGCCGATAACTTTAGATATATGACAACGACGAAGTGTCATATTTTGAGGTTCTTGACGTTATCGTAAGGATAAAGTCTAACCATGATTATTTTCTGGTGAAATTTCCCTTCTAACGTTTTGTTTGTTTAATTTTAGACCTAACGGTTGTCATTGACCTTTCTCTCTTGAGTTTGATCCATTAGAACTTTTTTCATCTCTCACTTTTTCAAAGTTCGTTAGCCTCGCAGCGAAAAAAAACTATTTATTCAAGTTTTAGAGGAATCTACCACATACATTTTATAAGCTTCAAAATGCTTCAACATCACCCATGCATATACAATTTACTAACCTGAGCGCCAAATCTTGTCAATTGTGTTTTAATCGTTTGAAAGGAAGCTTCTCTAAGACTTAATCAGAGAGTGCTGTGTGTTTTTAGTTTAGCCACTACAATCGTTCAACTTTGACGTGATGGCTGTCAATTGTGAAATCCGCGTCAAAACTTCGGTCACTTTTCAGCTGCAGATCCCAGGCATTATTTGACCACAACAATCAACTTCATCAAGTCAAAACTACCTTAATTAACTCCAAGACACTCGGCGGCAGCTTCTTTAGGAATCACTTATCTCATGATTCCAATGGCTTTAATTGTCAAATACAAAGAGGCGTAACAAAAAGTTCCCAAATTTCCAACATATTAAAATTTAAGACCTCAAAAAATTTACATCAAAAAAGAAAAAACACACGTTGATCTTCACGCAGAAACAATATATACAGGGAAATCAAGAGTTTGGGTCAATTTGCTGTAAGAATTCTAATAAAAAAGAGTGTTAAGCTTGTGTACACAAACAATAAAACTTATGAAATTCTTTATCCTTTTAACAAGTGGTTGAAAATTTCATGTCAAAGTTGAGCAAACTTTTACGAACACAATTCAAAAGGTCAAACTTTGGCTGTATATTTAACAAATAGATTCCAAGTTGCCATGCTTCTGTTCAGTAATAGATCACAGATGACGTCAAATGTGATAAGAACAAAAAAGTGGCACACGAGGCGCAGCCGAGTGTGTCACTGATGTTCTTACCACATTTTGACGTCCTCTGTGATCTATTACTGAACAGACGCATGGCAACTTGGAATCTATTTGTTTTATATAATAAAGAATTAAAAAAAGTTTTAATGATGACGTCATCTATACGTCTGTCCTCCAATAGATCATAAGTGAGAACCAATCAAAACGCGTGCATAACTGAGCTTATTATATAATGTGCACTGGAAAATTCTCTACCTTACAATGGGTCTAAGCGTATTTTCATATTATCATGTTGGTATTAACTTTTTGCCATGCTAAGAGCTCAGTGTCAATCAAAAGAGGCCAAAGGGACCTATACGAATGTTAAGTAAACAATGAATTAAGTAATGATTGAACAACTGTTTATATTGGTTTTTCCTTTTTAATTTAAAAGACTGACATATTGAAGGTCTCTTTCCATCTTAAGTGATAAAGTGTTTAGGTCGGGCCTACTTTTTTCTTTCTGAAAGAGACTCGGTATCTTGTCTGCCTTGCTGGTCCTTTCTAAGAAATACGGCTTCAAACAACAAAACCAATTTAAAAAAACCAATAAAAAAATAAAAAATAAACAAAAACCAAAAGGTAAAAAAAGTAGGAAACTGGCGTCGTTAAGGTGCTGGCGACCACACAGTTTGTCCACCTAAAACTCTTCATTGTAACGAATTTATGTTTGCCTACTGAAGCGGTTTTCGTGCTAAAAACGTTTGAGGAGTCTAACTTTTTTTCGTCAACAATTTTCTCTATATTTTCCGCGATTAATGAGGTAAAGTAGTAGTTACCATCAAGATATTCAAATATTGTTATTATTTACAAAAAAAATTACACCAAATAGATATTCTTGCTGTATATTACGTAAATGACATACGAGAACGAATTAATATCTATTAAATACTGTTAAATATTGCTTAGATTTTTTTATAGCTGACTGGAATGTACCTGATCTAATGTCAGTACCTAGATTAAATCATAAGTTTAGTGTTAAGTTTACCGTTAACTTAAAAAAGGTTCGCAAAATCTCACATATGTAAATCAAATAAGATAAATATAAAAAGTGATGAATAATTCAACTTCGTTCTAAGTATATATAAGTTCTATTGGGTGATTAGACTGAACTAAATCTGATCGAATTACGAACAACTATTATTCGAAATTTTCTTTTGTTTGCTTTTTTTTTATAAATATAAATAGGTATTTCGTGAGACCAACTTTTATACGTAACATTTTTGCTTCTCTACGAATAAGACGTCCTCAAAATAGCCTTTTAGACTCTCAAATTTTTCTATATTTCAGCTATGAATATTTTCGATATTGCATCTATCTAGTTCTAAATATTTCTTATCAATGATAACTCACTCATTCAGTAAAATTCTTAAGCAAAATGGTTGGGACACTAGAATAGTTTTTCAACAAATCAGTAGTTTTCTCATTTACATAGTAATCAAATATGGTTCTCAAAATTGCTTAAGTTAAATACCGCTTTACAAATTCTTACTGTATTTCATCTGCAAGAGGAAAGAAAGTCTTTGCCTGGGGGTACAAAGTTGGAAAGACTTCTAGTTCAGCAAACACTGTTACGACGATAAATCGTAAAACTCAAAATCCATTTACAGGCTCAAAACCACGATTACCATATCTTGTTTACCGGTATATTCCCACGAAGCCATATAAGGTAGTGCCGCCTTCCCTTCCCCTTAGGGTATTGAGATGCACATTTGGCCATAGGCCTCAAGAAGTTCTGTCCAAGCTGCCTGTCAGTAGCTTTTTTTTCTATCTGCTTCCTTTTTCTACGACACTTCCTCATTCAATTAAATTGAAGTTTCATTTTCAGTAATATTGCCATGTCTCCCTGGCATATCTATATATAACATGGTAGGCTGTTTATTGGGTTCTTTCCTTTTACCATCCAAAACAGTTCTGCTGTCACTTAACTCACTTACAAGAGTTTCTCGCTCATCAGCTTCATTTAGATTATCTGGTTCGCTGTCTTCGTCTGAAAATCTCCTTCTTTTCCAACAAGGTACAACATCAAGTTGAATGGGTGAGATTCCTTCGAAAGGAAGTTCTCTGCTCCAGGATGATAAGCTTTCTGTACTCACTTGTACACCTTCGTCAACACCTGGAATGAATATCGTATACGTTGAGGTATTTCGCGATCCTCGAGGTATCTCATCTTTTTCTGCGCAACAGCAAACTTCTCCAGATGAGCGTTTTCTGTTGTCTTCTCCACAGATGCTTTGGGTGTCTTTCGGTAGAGAGCATCGTTTACAAACGTGAGAGTTTTGAGACTGTGTTTTGCGTGGAGGCGCCTCAGGAAAAGACATGTTTGAGTTCGACGGAACGCTGAAGGATCGTACACGTTGATTTTTTCCGTTTTCTGCTATCCAAAGTGGCAGGCGATCTTTGGGTATGACATGAGAAACACCTGGCACACCTAAACTGTTCCTGACATTGTTGTTCATAATGGAATCTTGCTTTGAAACCTGATGGTTATCATCTTGACCGTCATTTTCCTCTGTTTCATCCTTTTCGGGGAGATCTCCAAGTTTTGGAACCACTCTCTCATTCCGGCTGATTCGACGTTCTCTGGTCGGCCTTGTTGACGTTGGAGAGGTTTTTCCCTCGTTATCCGATTTGCTGGACGGAATACTCCAGGTTGTCGAGTTTCGCTTTACCTCACCGGGACTTTGCTTTGCAAAGCTATTTTGCCGAGATGAATGACTGGCCAACATGTCAGACATTAGGCAATCATCCTCTTCAGGTTCACGGCTGACGTTACTACGAATACGTAATCCTCTGCGCCTGACACCAGACAAATTTCCGCGATTCGAAAAGTCCGAAGTTATGGAATTTAACAAAACTTTATTTTTTCGTCTCGGAAGTTTAAGCCTTGCTTGAGCGTGCGCATAATAAAGATTAAAATTGCTTCCAATTATGGATATTGGAAGAGCGACCACAAGAAGGCCACAAACTGCGCATGCTCCTCCGATAATTTTTCCCAGCCACGTATTTGGTGTTATGTCGCCATAGCCGACAGTGGTCATTGTTATAAGTGACCACCAAAAGGATTCTGGGATTGAACGAAATTTCGTGGGGATGTCATTCATGGTACGCTCTACGTAATAGATGATTGATGAGAATAAAATCACTGGTATGAACAAAATAAGTAAGAGAAGTCCCAGCTCGTACGAGCTTGCTTTTAACGTGTGCAACAGTATTTGAAGACCGTAGAGCAATCGAAAAAAGCGGAAAAGTCGGAGAAGTCGAATCATAAGGAGTGCATCGGCAATCTGCGATACACCATCAGGAGCGAGAATACGAATATAGAACGGCATCACCGACAAGATATCGATCCAGTTTGTCATCATTCGGAAAAAGACGCGTCGTCTTGGGCAGAAGATAATCCGTAACACTAGTTCTAAAGTGAACCAAATACCGCAGAAGAATTCAATTATAGTGAAGATGGTTACTGTGGTGGAATCCCTTGCAGGAGCTGCGGGACCTTGGACTGATCTTGAATGCTTAGAGAACTGGGGTAGAGTTAGAGCACAAGATGTGCCCACGGACAATAGGATCAGCGTTATGGAGATGATTGAAAGTATCTGAAAAAAGGATTAAAATATACATCATATGTTGATTGCGAGCACGCGTTTAGAGCTGGTATGGTGCCTTGCATGCACAATTTAATTCTTCAGTATCTCAGTTCTTCTTGACATTCGGTCAAGCAAATTGAAAATTGGGAGAGATTTAATGCGCAGATAAGCTCAGGGAGTAAAATAGATTGCACTCAGCTGACGATTTGGAAACTAGAAATTTCAAATCAAGCCCAGGATTATCACCCTTATCGGCAAAGAGAGAGCTTATTTCATCCGCTCTGACCAAAAAAAACAATTTTTAATAACCATGATCTGCTTAAAACCAAAGGCAAACCCCCCTCGATGATCTAATGTCTGCTAGTTTCTAATTATTGTAATACAAAAGATAAAAAGTAAATTCACTTCAGGATCACGAAAATTACAAGTCAGTTTAATTAAGATTTAGTTATTGCTATTTTTGTGCAGCAATTACTTTCTAGGAACATTCTGAATTTCTGACAAAGATCCATATACATTAAAAATGTTTGAAACACGGTAGGTTAGCAATGTTCTGCTTTGTAAAATATATCAGCAATGGTATCAGAATTAAATCCAAAATTCGTTTACGAGTTAGTAAGTGCAATGGCGAGGTGATAGTGTAAAGGAAGCAAACGAATGTTTGCCGTCGTAACGACGGTTGTTATCGTTTATATTCAACAGTGAAGACGAATTTGTAATAAAGAATGGATTCATTCGATCTCATTCACATGCATGTTTTGTTCTTTCGTAGCCACCATGGATTCACCTTTCAATTACCTCACCGAATTAATTATTATGGTTTCGTGTTAAGAAAAATGAAAGAAACTTTGCCCTTGGGCCTAAAACTAAACTTAATTGTTTTCAGAATTTTTTTTTTTAATCTCACTGGTTGCTTCGTAAATAACACCGCTAAGCTTGATGCTTTTTTGTTTTTTCCACACCGACAGTCGAAACCGTCAAAATGCTGAATAAATATAAATAATTTATCTTAACTTTCATTTAAGAAGCCGTGCAAACAGACTTTAAAGATTAAAAATGCTCTCTACACGTCAAAAATTTTATTTTGCGGCTTCTAATGCGAAATGAAGCCCACATCCTGTCATAGATGTGTCTGTTTTAATACTTGACATCTGTTTATTGCCATATTAATTTTCCCATGGAGCAACTTTCTTTGCTTGCAAAAAGAATCAAGCAATACTTATGACAACCGTGATATTAAGAAGTCTCCTGCCCGATATAAAACCTTTTTATGATACGCAGTTTGCTCACGAGAGAAATTTCAACGCTTCGATTGAAAAATGTGCTAGACTTTCATTAACCCTTTGCGTACCAAGTGGCCATATATGGCCACTTAAATACAGACCCCATTCGGGCGGCCTGAAAAGAGCACTTTGAGGGGCTGGAAACTAATACTACATTTCAATGTACATTACATAAAGTCGTTAATTAGTTTTTTCGAGGATTTCTTCCATCGAGCTTGTTTTTGGGCGAATTTTGAGGCTTTTTGTGATTTGGACGTTTTGAACGGGGAGATTTAAAAATGGTGGCTCTTGAAGGTGATGCTGAACTACATTTCGACGATCAAAACAATGTTGAAATTCAATTTATCGACGAAGAAGACTTGCCTTTAGCGAATTTCATCGAGCATCGAGCCTCTGATGAGGAATTTTACTCTGGTGCATCGGAATCAAGCTCTGACGATTCTAGCGAAGAGTTGGAAGAGGAAGATCACACTGACAACGAAGTGGAATTGGATGAGGAAGATTGGTCTAGAGAAATTGGACGCAGAGTAGATATTGAGTTTAGTGAAGAACCTGAAATAAATGTCACTACAAGAAATCTGAAATCGTGTTTGGATTTTTTGAATATTTCTTATTTCATTTATATTTTACTCAATTTTTACTTTATGAAAGGCAATTATTAATCTGTCTTAAATTCTCTAAAAGGAGGGTTATTGCCCTAATTAATATTTCTTACCTTTTGAAATTGTGTTAAAAGGTGATTAGAATTTCAAGTAAGAAACCAAAAGTTGGAATTGTTTGTTTAGAGCTGGTGATTTCAAAGTTCCTTTAGAAACTTGCATAATTATGCAAATTATGCTTATTGTGACGTCACAATTTTGACATGTGTCAATTTCTATAATTGTTGTGAAAGTGAATTTTTAATGCACTTCCCAAATATATATAGTTTTATAGGGTTTTGTTGTAAAGAGCAGGCTTGACAAGCATTCTTGTATAATGTACTCATTTTTGTGACAAATAAATACCACCCCCCTTGGTATACAAAGGGTTAAGCAGTTTGAGTGTTAATTTGCATCTCAAAATGTGGTTATAATCTAGAGTTATCAGAGTATATCCTTTGTCATTTTCAACAACCGAATGTTTGGTGCCAATTTTTTGTGCCAATTTTTGTCTCAATTTTAGTGCCAATTTTGACCCATTTTTTGGAATGGAGAATCGCAAAGCTGAAGCTAAACAAATTGCTTAAAGTTGATTCCGAGGACAGTGGAAAAGGCTCCGAATCTAATTTTATGAACAGCTGTCGTGACAAGATATATATAACCTAATACTCATGATCAGCGTCTTAGCGATCCATGCAACATCACGAAAGATGCGGACACATCGCAGAATTCCACTTGCGTTAAAGACGTAAAATGTCCTTAAAGTCGTTTTCTAAAATACTTCCCTAGGAATTTATCTGTAACGGATGGGAAGTCGAAACAATTATTAGTGTTATAATAGAGTGCCCCTAAATAAACAGTGTCTAACCAACGTTGTTGTAGACAATGTGTGGTAAAAGCTATATTTATCGTAAAATGCAAGGAGGTGCAACTAACCTTAGCAGCTTTAGAAGAATGGGGCTCTTCCAAAATTGGCCAAATCTTAGGTTGATATTTCGTCCACCAAGTGAAAGGGCGGCCACAGTCCCTTGCAGGAGTTGAATCCTCCATTCTGTCGCTTTCCAAATCTGTATCCTGATCTTGCTCATCATCAGGGACATTAAAACTTTTTAAGTTATGCTCTGCTTCTCTGTGCTGAGTGTACGAAGTCCAGCAACAGTGTTCCATTTCTTTTTCGTCGATGCCCCAATATGCGAGTTCTTCCTCGAACAGGGGACCACAAACATCGTGCGGACAATGCAGTTTACCCGTACGATAGTAGTTCAAAACTTGCTCAAATATGCCTGGATGTCGATCAAAGAACAGCTCGATTCTTTCCGAGTCATAATCGATAGCTTTCGTAACATTTTCCACGACCCAGTACAGTCGGGTATCTGGATAATTTTTGACCGTACTCAGATAAGTCTCATGTTTTCGTCCACCAACGTTTAAAATGATCCTTCGCTGAGATGTGTCGACCACGCGAGGTATTATTTCAAATCTCTGTCTAGTTTTCATGTAGTCCCAAAAGACTTCTCACCTGAAACACGAGGTGGATTTAGTACACAACTCAACGCGTCTGTGGTTTATTTAACATCAACTTGCAGTTATTGTTGCCGGGAAGAAACTACAAGATAGAGTCATTTCCACTTGAAAAGGAAACTTAAAATGTAAAATTGCAATAATTGTGTTTGATATTTATGCAGAGAAAACTTTACCAGATGGTTTTATTTACTAGAGAGAAATTCTTACTTTTTATTGGTTAACAGGCATTCTTCTATTGACATTATGACTGTGCAAACGATTTTATATGCATGAATTTAACCTTGCTTTTAAAATTATAAATTTTCTTTCAAAGTGGGTGAAACCATATCAACCCAATGGGTTGTTACATTTTGTGTGCTAACAGAAATAAAGGTTTTTTTCTTGTAAATTTTATATTCACCGAGTATGATAAAATACGTGAAAGCTATTGTGTTATTTAAACTGTAGGTTGTTAACAAGCTGGTGAGCAGCGCAGAGTACTACAAAGTTGATCTGTGTATAAATAAAAACCTTTTTAGTCTAACGCCTCAGTTTTCCGGCGTAATTATTGACAAAAGAATAGAATGACAATAATGTATTTTGGATCCAATTTGCTCAAGGACATAAGGTTACATTTATCGTTTAGGGAGACTCCTTTTATTTTGAGAAAATATGATATCTCGTGATGAAGCCACTACTGAAAATTTGTGAAAACAACCGAAAAAATCCTACATTAAAGCATTTTTTTATGTATTCACAATAAGAATTATAACTTTTTTTTCAACACAAAACAAAATATGACTAGGATATGACCAAGTCAGGATGAAAATTTGGAAATATCAGTGTCATCTACAATAAAAAATAAAAATTTCCAATCATGAAAGTTCTGTTCCTAAAATGAAAAATTACTTTACAACCTGCTGACTTGCCTATCCTTCGATTCCTTGTGATGGCTTTACATATTCGGGCGCTGAAGTAACTCGTTAGGTTTGCCCATTCAAGCTCAAACAGTCTACAATACAAAGTGACCAGCGAGACTTTGCATGCGATATTATAAATCATTTCCCGCCGACATCTTCGCGGAAAATTGACCAATAACTGCAATATTCAATAATTTAACAACGGTTGTCAATTTTTAGGAAATAGCGAGTCGTATAAGCAACCTTGAACCTTTTAAAACACGAATATCGAAGTAAAATTGGCTTAATAGTTGTGTATATCTCGTAAATATTCTGGAGTGAAATAGAGTGATCTTTTTCGATTGAATTAGTATTGTAATAGAGTAATGCGGTACATATCCTGTTGGCTGTTTTCTTTGAATTTCCTTTTTCAGTAATTTAATAGGGGATTTAATTTTGTCGACAAAGCTTCTATTAAGCCAAAGGCTATTTTAGGTGTGGTTACTAAGCAACGTTGTGTCTTCCGCTGCAATGCAATTTGAAAGCACTGGAGGAGTTCTCACTGCGAATGAAATCTAATCCATTTTGAGCAGGGGCAGAAGTTTTTTAATTTTTTCATTGGAAAGTTAATCCAGCGGTAAAGCTTTTATTATCGGAAACATTATCGTGGCATAAGAATGCTTACAGTACAGGTAATGAAAAAGCTGTTACGACTTGCTTAATAAAGGAGTTTTGTCTGTAAATTTAAATAATAATTTAAGTTATGACATATCTACAGAAAACATCTGTGAATATATATTTGCAGTAATTATAATGGTGCATGAAGTTTTGCTTCCTAAAAAACTGTCAATCCTTGAATCCGCAAAGATACAAAAACTTACGCCCCGAATTCCTTAGGGGCGTGAGGCTTTTAGTCTCGTTTTGCTTGACGCTAATTGTCTGGTAAATAATTTATCATAATTCTTTTTGTCTTGGCAGATACGGTTACGATGTAGATAATATTTTCACATGCGGTGGCGGTGGTGTTGTCTAGGATTGTTGTTATTAATTGGCAACTTTTCGCAGGTGGGAATCTCCCGGCTAAATCGTCAAGACCTATACAATATAAATATTGCCAAAAATCGATAACATTAGGCCCACAAAAACAAGCCTTCTCATAAAATTTCAAAGTCTCAAACTGGTTCTACAAAGATGTCAATGAGATTTTTTCTTTGGATTTTTGACCATATGGGGTTGAATTACTTTTATTCATTATCTGATATCTGTAATGCAAATTTTATTCGCAAAACCACTAGCATACAAAACGTGGTATAATTTTCTTTCCCGGGAAGGTAATACCCACAACGTTTCATCAGAGAAGTAAGAATAGTATTTGAAGAAAGACAGCGATATGGTTCTTCTTACAAATAAATTAAGATGCTTCACTTGGCCATGGATTTCTTTTTGTTCCTTGACTTTGATGCTGGTTATGTCATAACATTTTTTTGTCGTCAAATGGATCACCACATTTAATCTACAATCGCATTTTCCTCAGCCATATTTCACTCATTAAGAGTTCATCTCTGCGTCGTCAATTTTTGCAAATTTAATCTTTGATTGGCACATGTCTGACATGACAGACAAGAAGTCAACACCGAGCTGAAGACCTGCCATCTCAAAGTCATTCGCAATAAATCAGGAGCTGAACTTTTGTTGATGTAGATTGCCAAATCTCTCATTATCTGTCATCTTGACCATGAAGCTACCTCGTGAAAGATAGTCTGAACGGAAGGACGGAAGCTTTAGTGCAGTTTTGATTATCTCTTCCATAAGTCACCATTGACCTTATAAATTCCAAAATTACTTGATAAATTTTAAGAAGGCCCCAATTTTTATGCAAACCAGAAATTCATATGAAAGGTTCCTAAGCTCAACAATAATATTGACCGGAGGAAAGAAACGAGTCAGTTCTAATCGAAAACTCTGTTTATTTTTACAAGCGACTTAAAGAAATTTAACAGTGTTCTTCTTTATTTATTTTTCTCTTTTAAACATCATTTCTCACGCATGGTATGAAAAAAAAATAAAACCAACTGGTCAGATCTCAAAGAAACCACTGTAAAAAGTTGTCATTGCCCCTGCTAGCAAAGCTTTGAAGTAATCAAAACAAAAAGTAACAATTTAGAATTAATTAACGTCCTGCAAGAATATTTTAGACACTAATTAGTTGTATTCCAGTTCAAAATGTAAAATATAATAAGACTTGCCAGCAGATACACCGAGTATTTTCGTTTCACTGGTTATCAGATTTATTAAAAAAAGAAGTTTAGAAGAAAAATAAAGCCATTATTTTTTCTCATCCTACTTAAAAGTCTATTTTCCACGAAAGACTATAGCATGATAAATTCTTTGGGTATCCCACGTCCGTGCATACGATATGAGATTATTTCGAGCAAATTAGTTAGGTATACATCGCCCATCCCATATATACTTCAGAAACGTACCAAACTCGACTGAAGCACATACTTAGAAAGCTGACGTTTTGGATAGACGCTTCTCCTTCCTAACGTTTTGCAAATAATAATTCATACAACTGACTTACATTTACTGCCGAGATTTGTGCTTGAGCAAGAGGAGTTGTCGTTACCCTTATCAGGGACTTAAGTGTGAAGTTTTTTTTGTTATTTATTTCAATATTTCAATATTCTGACACGGTTTAACACTTTTAGCACAGATGCTACCTCTGATATTGAGTTCGCTGTATGCCGCAACACTTGAAAGGCGAGTTCTACTAATTGGCTATCTATTTAACCAACAGTGCTTTATTTGCGGTCGAACAGCGACGTGAAAACATGGAAACAATTGTTGTAAATAATTTTGGTATCCTCGAAATAATTTTGATAATTTACAAATTGAATTGATGTATGGATAACAAAAGAAATACGTTGAAAAAGTTATAACGGAAAAAAATCCCAAAGCTCTCTACAGTTTTATCTCATTAGTTTTGTATCTTTCAGGTCGGAACATTTCAGTCTAGAAAAAAAAAGATCTTCCTTTCTCGGACGGCCGATGTTCATGCCTGCCGTGTGTATGTTTACCTCAGAACTTATCGTCCAAAACAGTGTCTTCAAAAAAGAACAGGAAGGAACGTTATCAGTTGTTGTCGTAAACGAACTTTTATATAAGCAGGAAGTAAGAATGCATGAGAGATTTTGTCGTTCAGCGAGGAAATATCTGCTGGTCAGAAACTTTTCTTCAGAATCGTAAACACAATGGTGCGTGACTTAGTATTATACAGTTTCGCCGGAGGAGAGATACATTATATTTGTATTTAAATTGGTAAAATTTATTTTACCAATTTAGCATTCTCAATAAAAATTGGATATTTTTCAAAGTTGTAATCTACTTGTCTAAATATCAAAGATTCTGATTACCAGCGAAGTATTCCCATCGGATTCTCCTTCGCGAAGTTTTGACTAATTTTCACGATATACCTGTGAAGACAAATTCAGTGAATTTCATATTGCGAACAAATTTTTGTCTAGGGATTTGATTTCCTGGCTTCAGATATTATAAAAAAGCATGCATGGTGGTCATAAATGGAATTACATCTTCAGAAACATCTGCAAGATGTTTCACACACAGCGGAGCTACAACTTAAAGGGAAACTGATTTGTAAACAAAATTTTGTTATACACACGAGTATTCAGTTTTGACAACAAATCTTTATCTTACCTTGTACAAAAATGATTGTATTTCCTTGCGCTTATTCACCTCTAATACCAAAAGGCACCTGAATACATCTCTGTCTTTAAACACAAATATACACAAGCTTTGGATAAATTATGTAAATAATTTACACTGAGTTGAGTGGGTTTGCCAAGGTATGATGGGTGGTGTTTTTATTAACTTATTGTTAACGTATGAACCTCATTTAATTCGGAAACGCCGAAACGACTAGCAACTTCTGTTGGGCAGGATAATCCTTGTGTTCTATGGCATTGACTTTTAAATTGACATTTTTGATGCGTGTTTAGTTTCTCTCTGAAAAACCGAGAAAGATATTAGTTTCTATGGCAAAGCCAATGAGAATGAAACCAATCAATGAATTTACAGTACCATTAGTTCATTTGCAAGTCAAAATATTACACGCCACCTGATTATTTGAACGATTAACCAACAGCGATTGTTGTTGTGTTTTGTGGGTGCTAGTCAAAACGGATTTAATAATTTTCTTTCTTAAATAGCTCTGGTTTTTCAAACTTTAGAACAGATTTTCGTGGCAACAATTCTGCAGGTAATCGAGTAAACCCGAAAAAAATCACTAAAAGTAAAATAGTCAAGTTACAAATGGGGAATACGAGCTGTTTGCTAAATGTAAGTCAAACTCACACAAAACGCCCGTTTAACATAACTACCAAAAAAGTGATAAAGCAGTTTGTGGTTGTTTTGGTCACTTTAATTATTAAATACGTCAAACCACCTTTTCAATCAGCCAGATGCAAAATTAAGACCGATTACGATTGGCTATGAGCGTTCTCTTGGTCTCTCAGCACCATTTACCTTGATATTTCTTTGCTGGTCTTTGTTTTGTCGAGACACATGCTTTCGCCTCGATTTATTTATGCTCACTAAATCAAGTCCTCTCCATACTGAAAGAGTCCAAGATTATCAATGAATTTCTCCTTGTAAGACCGATCGTCCTTTCAAACTAATTTAAATAAGTTTGTTCCAAAATGTGATTATTAATTTTTTTTCTGCCACGCCACTGTTAACCTCACATCTTCATGGCCCAACAAATTCTGAAACAAAACAATCTGTTATGTATAACGCATGCTCAAGATGTGCACAGTAGCCTTGGCGGTCAGCAGATTATCATAAAATAAAAAGGTCACGTACGATAGTGATTTTGTTCACCCACATTATAAAACCTCGCCAGCTTTTCCAAATTTCTAACTTTACAAGACCCTCCCTTGATGCCGAAAATGACGCATATATATCGGTCAACATTCGTTGAAAAAGTTTAGAGGAAAGATACAAACCCCGGTTCATAAATGAAGTATTGACGAAAGATCCTTGAGAATATTCTTTACCTGATGGTGGCATCGATGATGTCACAAGCAAGGAAAGAATCACAATTTTTCTGAAATGCCTTTTCCAATTTGCAAAACAATTTAAACAATTTGCCACCAATTACTTATGTGCCTGAACATCTGCTAGATAAAGATTGATGCAAGCACGAAAGTAAACCAAAGAATTGGGAATTACTCTCAACAATTTTGATTTTGAAAATTCTCTAACAGCCGCCATTTTGAACGGCTAAGTATGACATCATATGGTTGTTGCTGTATAATTTCTATTTACCGTATGTCCATTGTCACAAGTTTCTCGAGGAGACGGTAAAAGATGTATTGCACTTCGTAACTATGTCACGACTTAAAATAGCCCCCTCAACCATGTCAAACGTCTTAAATCACCGTGTGAGAACACTTTATATGTATTTCGATGATTTTTCATACTACAGATTTCATATTTCCAATAGTTAAACGAAAATTTGCGCTTTCGGTAGATTTATTTAAGACGATGTGAAAAAATAAGTTTCTACAATTAAAAACTACCTCCAGTAATAGCTATATCCGTACAGTAGTAGTAGCAGTTTACGTGTCATAGATATCAATAATTTTCATAGGTATAATTTTATTTTGGTGCAATATCTCTTATTGAAAAGTCAAACAAAACGAGCAGAATAAATTTGAACGATAAAACAGATTTCCTAGTAACTTTTTAAAATTTATTGCTCTCCATAACAAGAATAAAACTTTGGTTTCAAAAAAGCTTCGATATTTTCGTGAGAGTAGGTGTCTTTATGATATCTTACCGCACAGACTCATTCTTTTGAGCCAGGGCAATGAATTAAAATTTGAAAACCAAGAATTGAAACTGTATATACTTGAGTGATACAATTCAAAACCTACCGTCAGGTTAAACGTGTAAATCTTCTTTCTCGTTATCACTGACAGTTGAATACTGATCTTACTCGATCACCAAACTTGAAAAACAATTTGAAATCCTCTCATCTTGTGCCGAAAGAAGCCGACAATCTAATTACCTGTGGCTGCCTAACCATCTCAGCTGATCAAACAATTAAGATCTATTTTTTTCTTCCGCCTAAAAGGATTTTTACTCAAAACCATTGATGAACTAATTAAATTTCTTTTTGAATCAACGCTTGTTTCACCACTCAGTGATAATGGTCTTCTAAGAAACAATCTGAACAAGTTAGATTGACTGCCGATATTGTGGAGACTTTCACCTACTGATATGAACATCGAACACAAACTTTCACACTTCGCTATTGTCTCTGGATTGTCCCTTATCTCTAGTCTGTAATTTTCAAGACTTTTTGCTATCATGCCTCCAATAAAAACTTTCATTATCTGTTTCTTCCTCAGTAGCGCAGAAACCTTCTTAGCCCAAGACCTAATGGAAAATTTTGATATTGAACAATACTCTTTTATTTTAAACAGAAATTGCTCAAAACGCTCAAAAACCTTTTGCATAAAATGGCTTTAATCAACTCATAGATAAACTTAATTCGACTCTGTTCTAAAGAACGTTCAAAAATACTATTAGCATTCAATTTTTTACACATACACTGTGGAATTTACTATTTGACTTAATGAAATTTAAGTTAATTAGATGTCTAGCTACCCACTTTAGTTTTGTCGAAAAGAAGAAATTTGTTTTAATTAACCCCAAGGCGTACACGCAACGTGACAACCTGGCCTTGTGCAAATGGAAGGATGATGGCTGGACCCCCATCGATTTCCGTTTGATTTCAATATCTAAAATTATTTTAGCGCCAATTTATAGCCCGCATAATAATAAAGATACGGTAGATTTAGCACTTAGCTGGGGGCGTCTTTAACTCATTTAAAATGGGAATTTATTTTCAAGACAGAATACTTTGTCACCACTGAAATGTGGTTTATTCCTTGTTTGTCTCATTCTCTGCTGAATGAGTAAGGTTACAACCTTGAATGAAAAAGTCGATTCAGTGTCTTTAATGTAACTTACTTTCTTTACTGCATATCAGTGAACCATTCTAATAAAAAGTCTAGCTTTATGTCAATGCCTTTGAGTAATGCTGGATCAATAAATTCGGAACCTATCGACCCGTTTCATCGGAGACAACCGTACTATAAATCGTCAGCTGCTATTATGAGTGTCTAGAATTCTCTCGGCGAAAGCCGTAAGAAAGACTTTAGTTTGTTGCAATCCCTTCGTTGTAATTCCAAGGTTGAAAACCCATAACGTGCTGCGTAAACAAATTACAGTGTTATTTTTTCTCAAGCCTTTGACAAAGGGACACTCAAGTTTATTGTAAAGTATAAATTGTACACATTTGTGGTTACAAATTAATCTAATTTAATGGATAGAGTTCAACAGGTTTGCAAGTCAACCTGAGATAGTTCTCAATCTGCACGGAGCCTTTTTGTAAATTTTGTCTTTTACTCCTGTGGATAAATATTAGAAAATGCTCGTTATTTATCAGTTTGGTTTTATTTTTAGAGTGAAGTGGTGAAAACTTGCTCTGTCATTTTGCTATTTCCAAAGTTTGTTACATCATTTTCATTTATCACAGCAGCATTTCTTAAGGAGGTTACCTTATTGACGCCAAGTATTCCTCTTCTTTTTGAAGATGTGCGATTTAACCAGGAGAAGGCAACTCGTTGGAATTTCTTTTCTCTAAACACATAAATCAAAGGATTAACCAGCGAGTTTATTGTGAATGAAGACAAGATTATCAGCTGTCTAGTTTCTCTCATGGAGTCCTGACGTCCGATTGAAGCCACCACCATGGCGGGAACGAACCATAACACAAGAGTGCTCAACATGAGGACAAATATTACTTTAGACACTCGTAAATAAGCTTGTGTTCTCATCCGCTGATTCTGGTTTTTTACCACTCTGTATATCCGCAGGTACATGCCACAGCACGTAATGAACAATATAGAGCTACTTGCAATTAGTGCTCTCTCTACGTAAGAGTCAATAGATTTCCCCGATGTGTCGACTCGTGAGCATAAAGCTCCAGAGAAGCTTTGTTTTCCAATCAGCGTGGATAAACTTGCAAAAACAACAACAACTGCAGAAAACCATAGCAATTTAGTTGCTATGGAGAAAGATCTGTGGCGCAGAGGAGGCTTTGAAAGGTTTACTATGCGTCTGTAGCGATCTAACGTCAAGAAGAACAAAACAACTGGCTCCACGAGTTGCCCGATGGAACGAATTGAAATTATCAGCGGGCAGATAAATCTCCACCAAATATCATAGTGTTGCTCTGTTTCCTCAACTACAATGGAGAGGACGGCAGTATGAATGACAGCAACCAATAAATAAAGTGCAATCAAGAGATCACAGACTGCGACATGTCCAGCTAAGTACATAGTACTGAGAGACCTAAGCTGGTATTTAGAAAAAATCACGGTCATAGTTAAAGTGTTAACCAGGACAGCTGAGATACTGAGAATGAAGATGAAACTTTGTAGAATAATGCTTTCCTCGAAGAGAGATGGAGATGACGACGAAGCAATACTAATTTTTGGAGAAGAAACGTTTTTACTTGTCAATACATTATCAGTTTCAGGCTGCTCATCATTGACATCTGACAAAGGATTCGATGGAACTGTCGCCAAGGTTACATTTGTGCAATACACCATGGAGTTGTTGCAGGAGCAATTTCCATTGCAACTGAATACCTTTCTCTGGAAAAAGAGAAGTCCAACAGCTAAACCCAACATTTGTGACATCATCGTGCAGGTGTGCATCAGATTCTGAATGGATAGTACAAAAGAAACTCAAAAACACACTCAAGTGAATAATTTTATCCGCAACAGCTTTGGAGGATCTCATAATCATATGCATCCAAACTTATTTTCACACATATGCTGCAATTTTAGAGACAATGATCCCAATATCAAGGCTAGATGACATCACAAATCTAACTGAGACTCGAGATCAATCTACTTTGGTCCGCCATTTTATATTTTTTCTTTCATTTTTTCAGAGCCGTTAGCGAAGTCTCTAAATTTACTTGCATGGCCGGATATGTTAAGAAAGCAGAAAAATAAACAAGCTTGAAAGGTTTTGGGAGCTATGTTTGTTCTACAAAAAGTGTTTAGAAAATCATTTATCATTAAGGACGATAAAGAGGTGAACCAAGACCAATCTAAACGTTTCAAATGAACCGAATCTCACCACAGTGAGTGAATTAGGCAACAAAACTTTTTAAAATTGTTTCGTTTACATCTTGGTAACCCAAGGCAATCCTTCAGGACAATACTACAATTATGTTTCCTAGTGTGATAAATTTAATTAAATGTTAACTTTTAGTTCAACAGTTTGATTCACTTGTCAAAAGTGAATATAAAATTCATTTGAACTGTCACAATCATAAAAAATCTCCAATTTAACCTCCTCGTTCGTCAATAACAGCCGTGTGTTGACTTCAACAGTAATTGCTATTTATAATTTTTTCGCCAATACGTCCGATTGTGAAAGAAAAAAACACCTTGAAATTCTGCTTTTAAACTCAAAATTTCTTTTTTCTTTGACCATTCGTTTCCAGCAAAGTGATTCATAATGTCAGAAATTTCAACTTCCAGAAACGCCTTTGTGTAAATATGTTCAGTCACACCTACAAAAACTAAGTTCTATTTTTTGTCAGCCCTCTTTTAGAAACTGTTGTTTTCATATCATCGAGTTTTCATTGAAAAATATGAAAAATATGTTAACAGCCGATAGGCTGTAAGATTGCTCACTGTAAAAAAAAATTTTCAATCTTTTAAATGATCAAAAGTCTGTGCGAGATAGAATGACGTTCTTCAAGAGCTTTCCATTTTGATGAGTGCTGATTTAGTAACGAAAAGAAAAATGGGAATTTCTTCGCTATTTTCAGCATTATTTTCAGAATCATTAGCGACAAAAATTCCAATATGCTTCTAGAAATTTTCCTTAAAATGAGGATTGTGTAGGGTAGTGTTGCTGTGTACTCACCAGTAATGAGAGGAAGGAAAACTCCAACAGAAAATATCACCAGCGTACACCGAGGCTATTATTTATAATAACAGTGCCAAAGACAGCTAATAGCCTGCTCAGTCAACACAAAGCCTCCAAGTAATATTCTGTGTTCTGCGTTGTTTGTTTTTCGCTTTTAGTAACATCTGTGTTGCTGTTTGTCTATTCTCAGGGTTATCGCCTCCCTTGAGCTCAAGAAATTAGGATGAAAAAACTAATAAAAGCTCTCAAGCTGACCGAAACATACCACTAGAATGGTTTTATTTGCTTTTGGCAAGTGAATAGGTGCATCTAATCTATATTTCACGGTTTTAAAGAGTTAATGTTGGAAATGTTCCTTGAGTGCACTATTTCACGAGCTGAATTGCAATTACATAGAAATTTAATTTTCAGCTCTAAGAAAATGCTTTTTGTGACGGAAGTTCTAAATGAAGCGGGAAAATTTTTTATCGCAAGATTACGGAATCCATTGTTCTCTTAATGGTAGTTTTTGTTCCATAACAGGTCTCAAAAGTTATCTAAATTAACATAAAACAAAGGACTTTAAAGAGCTCCGTGGGGGTAACAGTTCATTTCCAAAATCATCGCAACCCTTCTTCGTGACATTTTCCCAATGGTGAAAAAAAGGCTTTTTCTGTCTAGAGAAAACATGGATTTTTTCGACTAGTATTCGACACTGTGAAACTAAAACAGGTGAACCTGAACATCAATTTGGTAAAATGTTGGTAGGCTTTTACTCCTTTCAGGAAATTTCTGCCAGCCATTCTACTTTCTGCTCGAAAAACCAAAAACAACAACTTCAATCTATTAATATTAATCAGACCGAAAAAATGCTTCTTTCAAGGTCTTACTTACATGAAGGAAGGAATTAAATACTCTGGCATAGAGCAAAAAAGACAAACAAGATAAAAAAAATAAACAAACGAACAGATAGAGCAACAGCAAGACACAAATAAACAAAGTATTGATAAAAACTAACAAAAACAATCTTTTTAATGCAACGCGTCTTTTCCTAATTTTTGCGGCCAACTCGCACAAATTGTTTCAAGCCTAAGGGAGGACAGGTTTATTTACGTAAATCCATCCTCAAAAGCTCTTGAGACATTAGCCGACCCGACTGTTGACACAAATTAAAATATTTTAAATTTTTCCTAGGTGTAGCCTCAGTTATCACATAACTTTCCTTATTGTTAAAGTCTGATTAAGGCAGACGGCGCAAGGATAAAGAATATTAAAGATATTTTTCTTAACGTGGATATCAACAAAAAATTAAGTTGCATCCCCTTTTAACTATTACTTATTGCGCGTACCTTTAAAGATTAAACTCGAGTCCGATCGTTTTCTACACATTTTCGGGGTGATAATATGTCGTACACACAACAAATTTGACAAGCAGTAAGGATCTATACTTACAAGGATCGACTTCCGCGACTGAGTGTCAGAGAGAAAAATTCCAAGCAGGAGAAACACTATCTAAATCGCATCCAAAACCAAGAGCAATATGACCTGTCTTCTTTATCATTAATTCACGACAATGCAGACAGGTCAACTTCCAAACGGACTGCTCAAGATCGTTGGCGATGGACTTAATGTTTTAACATATTTTCGTCCATTTGTAAAGATATTAAAACCCAATTTGAGCTCAAGAATAGATCTATAAACACTATTTTAGTGTCGCCGTTGAAGTGGGTACGGTTCATGTGAAGCGAGTGAGGGTGCAAATCTTTTCGCTCGACTAAATGACTCTGATTTGCATAATAATGGACGGCTTTACGTATGAGTAAAATCCCTTTCTCATAAAAGGAAACTCGGAAATGGTCTATTAAAATTCATTTCCAAAAAACTATTTCGTTATTTTCAATATTTATAACATGGTTTTTTGAAAAATGAAAAAAACTTATTTGATTTTTGTTGAAATAACTTCGATGTTTATTCAAAACAGCACCTGGCCTGTTTTTGTCTTTTTCCTATCTTAGACATTCTTATCGCAAATGATAGTGATAGCGGCCTCTTTGCTGAATGTCTATCATAAAAGCTCTCATGACCATAGTAGTCAAGCATGAATTTTTACCATTGTGAAGAAATAAAGGGTGCAAATTGATGAAAATATTGCAAATTTGCAAATTATTAACTTCAACAAACAGACACGTCTTCTTTGGAAAAGTGCTATGTATGCAAATGTTATTCTGTAAATTCATCAACAGAGAAGCTTAAAGTGGAAATGCAGTGATCCTTGCATAATCCTGAAAGCGTTATCTGTCACTTCTTGTCAAAGGAGATCAAAGGTTGAATGATTAAGTTGCCCCTTAGAGGTCGAAGGCGGCAGTCTGACTCAATTTCTTAGGTCTGACGCGACATCAAATCTGGCATTGCTTGATATTTTGGCTACGAACGAACACGAAACTTGTCGGGCCGTCCACGTGGGTAATAAAAGCAGCATGTGATTGAAAAGGAGAATTACCTCAGATTTAATATCGGTATCAAAGATTCATACAATTTGCTAGTTATGCAAAACCTTTTCTTAGACTACTTTAGAACCGCCCACAAATCCCTTGTATTTCCCTTGGTATTCATACAAGCATTAAGATAAGCGTTTATACCAAGAAAAATAGATAAAAAGGGAGATATTTCATGGTATACGGCGAGAAGTGTGGCAAGAATTTTTTATGCCCTTTCAAAGAAAAATTCAGGCCATCACGATCGATCAACATACTCGCAGACTTCTGTGGAATGACTTTGAATTAGCTTTTCATTGTCAACGATCTAAACAACGTTATTCAAATTGTTGAAGCAAAATAATCAAAATAAAGAATACTAAGAATGCACAAAAAATTGAGATGTTATTGTCAACCACTCGAAGTAAGCTGTGATGGCGCTGCTTGCTAAATTTCTTTGGGAGTATGATCGTTGTGCACGATGGGAAGGTCGGGTGTTCTACCGTCGGACAGATAAACGCTTTTACTGTATTTTGATTGGCTGTGTTCTCTATTACATGTTATAATACCTACTATCTTGTCCCTCCTCAGCTCTGTCACGTGACTACTACGGTCAAAAGAGAGGGAGTATTTGAGCCTAGACACCTGCAGTGTGCTTGTTGTCAGAGTCAGTGTGATCACTGTTTTCGGAGCAATTGCGTTCTTGCATCTTGGATGATATATTTATTTCAAACTGCGTCTGTTAAGTGCAGAAATTTTATTTTCATCATTGATAAAACATTTTAAAGCGGTTGTTTTCGGTTTCATTGTTAGTAACGTCTCCTCCACAGAGGGTTTTTCCCCAATTCTGCCAATAAAGAAGAAAAGAGAAAAAATAAAATGCATGATATCTGAATCTTGTTAACTAGGTGTAATCTTATGAAAGAGCCATTAGTCACTATTCAGCCTCGGCCGTTGTTAGTATTTTCTGCTTGAGGTGGAGGATATTAGTATGGTTATCAATTTACAAACGGAACCTTGACGTTTTATTAACGAAAAGTGTTACTGAAAATAGAGACATCCCATTACTGTGGATACACAGAAAATTTGGAAAAACTCGCAGAGATAAGCATATGATTTTTCTTTGCATATTTCATCGCTAATGCTGTAGTCGGCCCAGAAAGCATTGCCGTCTCAAAATTTTATCTCCAATTCAAAAAATTAAAACCACAAGGAAAGATGTTATTAGTTTTTCACCTTGAAAAAGCAAATATTATTATCGAACAGATAACAGCTATTAGACTTGATGATGTACTTACGATGTGGGACAGCTTGGTCTAGATCTTTAGCGGGCCATTGATTCTCGACGAGTCGAAAGCGTTCTGTTATTTCATCTCTTCCATGGCGAATGAAAGAGGTCGTTTGTTGCACAGAAAGCAGGGTGATCAGAATGACATAAGTTAGGGCTAAAGAGATCTTCATTCTTTTGATGATTCTTTCTGAATAAATTATTTTAAAGTAAAACGTTAGAAAGACAAAAATAGCAAAAGTTTCTCTGTAACCACAACTCCCTACAATGCAAGTACCATTTTTTTATTCGTGATAGCAGTTCATCTTCACTTCCGAAAAATTCGATCAGATTATTTACCCTGCTGGATTATGAGAATATCTTTCTTTCAAAGATATCTTTGCTATCTTTAGGTGAGATGTTTATGGCTTAGCTGAATCTTCGAGAACGTTTTCAAGTTCTCTGTAGCTCACTGAAAATTTATCAAAAAATAATTTTTTTCTTTAGAAATTTCGCATAAAAATTAGGCTGTAAAACCATTCCGACCTTTTTCGCAACTATGTGAGAAATCTTGTATAGAAAAAATGACGATCGTCTCGAAGAACGCAACTGAACCAGAAAGAAGCAAATATATTAAGTACGATAAATTGATCCTTAATTTGGAGATACATCATTTGAAATCATGAAAAAGCAAAGCTTTGTCACTGCTATAAAATCAAGGCCATGAAAAGGATTCAGATGGACGTAGTCCCATACGAACTATGCTAACCTCAAAAGGATTTCCTCTACGCCTCTCCTGTCTTGTCCTCTACTCCCTAACCTTTGATAACTTCATACACCTGAGCTTTATTTATTTACACGCCGTGGGGATAATTTTGTTGCATAACCTCTAATTCAAAAGAGTTGACCTAAATTGATTGCTTTCAAGAAGTGTATACTATTATGCCTCAGCTAATAACGAGACTGAAGAACAGGTTCTTTTTCTGCTCTTTAACTTTTATATTTCCATACCTCTGATCTTTATTTATTTGAAGCCTTAGAATTAGTTTCTGCTCATAAAAAATTAAATAATTTAAAAGGTTAGGCTTAGAGTGATTGCCCTCAAAAAATTCATGATATTCCCCAACCAATTATAAGACTTTATCTATAAGCGCAAAATTGACGGATTAACCAAATTTTAAGGTTTACTTCAACGCTTAACTTATCTTAATGTGTGGTAAGTCTAAGTTCATATTGCACTAAAATAGTGACTTTGGTAATAAAGTACATGCTAAGTGTTTGCTTTTCTCATTCAAATACTTTCAATTTAATGCCAAGAGATTTGTTGCAACCTAAACCAAATATAGAATAGGCACTTATGGTGGAGTATAAAAAAAGGATTTAACGAAAGGCATTAAGAATTAAATAAAATGATGTGTCCTTTCGCTTAAAGGGATATCGCAAACAAGATCAGCCAAAGCTAGTCAACTTAAATTAGAGTTACAAATTCAGAGGGTCTTAGTATTGAGCGGGTAATAGATGTCGGCCACATAAAAGCACATTGTTCGATGTAACCTGTTAAAGGCGGATCAAATAAAGATACTATTCCTCCTTCCTCAATGGTATTAGTACAAGCTGACTCCTTGGGTTTTTTCTAGTTCGTCCTCGATTATAAATTTTTTGATGCGCTTCAAAAACCAAACTCTTAGTCGCTGATTGTGTTAACCCATTGACCTAAGAGTGACTAGCATCTAATCTAACCACTGAACCAAAACATCAAAGTAACGAGAATAAAGGAGATGATCACCAACTAAAGTGGCTCTTGACTGATAGACAAATTCTCCTTTTCAGCACCCCAGTAAATTTCTGTAAAACAGTATGGAGAACTGATGTCAGGATGTAAATGGTTGACGTCCTGACAGCGTGACGCTTTCATGTCACTGAAATACTTAAGATATACCTAAGAAATTGTAATATTATTACCTCGCTGACAGACAAGATATCAGGAGTCTAATAATGATTTGAGTGAGTTAATCCTTCTTGAACAGTGGTGATTCAATCGGTAGATAGAATTTACTTTAAAAGCAAAAAATTATCCGACTGGATAATAGATTAGCTTGGTCACATTTTTAAATGGAAACATGACGTCATGACTTTCGCGCCAACTCTCTCAAAGCAACCCGTTAAAAACATATCTGGTTTTGAAAGACGATTCGAATAACAATCGTTTGATTATCATAACTTGATTTTTCTTTCTCTTTTGCTGATTTTTTGGAAATGACAATCAATTATTTAGTAGATGAAGTTCAGGCAAAGAGAACGCTTAAAACTACTTTGCCCGACAATTAGAAAAGCGAGCACCGCTGACTAACAATCGCTCATGTAGGAAGCAAGAGGGAAGAGACAATCATGCCATGTGTAATGCATTTCTTCCGAAAATTTTCAGTTTTTAATGTAATTTTGATTAAAACTTTGAGAGGATTGAATAAGGTTTCCTTGGTGAAGGAACCAAGGCATATTTATATTCTGTTTTACTAGTTAACACGATTTTCTGTTTTTATTTGGGGTTAAGGTGGCTTGACCTTTAGTTCTGTTTGATTTCCATTTAAATTACCTATTAAATTGTTATTAATAAATGGATAAATAAATAATTGAAAAAATGTTAGCTTCAAACAGTCTTCTGTACTTCAGCTCTTTTTATTATAATGTCTGCTTTTTCTGTTGTTGTCTCTCTCAGTTCTTTTTTACCCAACCGTCTGGAGGTTGCGCGGCGTGCAACCAGGTGACAATTCTGTCACTGACAGCTCGAAATAGATAGTTTCTTATTTCAAGCATGAATTGATAAACTTTACACCCGTTTGAAAAAATTTCAAATCTTATGAATTTTGCCGGATATTTGAAATTGTAAGCTACTAGATAAGTAGCAGAAGTTATTTAACTTGTTCCTCCTCGGCTATAAACCCGTCTGCGTCTGCGCCATTCAAGTCACTCTCATTTCCTTCGGAACCCTTTCGCATCATCTTCGGAGCTCGGTTTTTCCGAGTGGTGCAATCAAAATTTGATCGATGGCGATCACGAGACGAAGGGCTTGAAAATCCTCGGCCACATTTTTCACAGGTGTATGGTTTCTCACCTGTGTGCATGTTCATGTGAAATTTAAGTTCATACGACTGCGCAAACGCTTTGCCGCAGAATTCACAAATGCAAGGCTTCTCTTTGGTATGCGTGCGTCTCACGTGACTATCATGAGCTGCATGGGAGGCGAACGCTTTGCCACAATGTCGGCATTTAAATGGCTTTTCTCCGCTGTGTTGTCGGATGTGGGTCCGTAGAATGGATGACGCAGTGAACGCCTTGATACAATAGGGACACTTATACGGCCTTTCCCCACTGTGTACCCTTAAATGCTTGTTTAAGCTCGAGGACTGTGAAAACCGCTTGCCACACTGATTGCATTGATGAGGTCTGTGTTTTTCATGGACATGCAAGATATGTATGCGAAGACGGTCACGCTTTTCGAAGGAGCGGTTGCATAGGTGGCATGGGTACTTCCGGTCACCTTGGTCGACACATCGTGTGTACTTGAGGTGCTTGTCACGGTAATATTTGTAGGCGAAAACTTTACCACAACGGTCACAAGCAAAGCTGTCTCCACCTGATGGAAAATGAGATTGAAATAAGCTCACAGTCAACTAGATTAAGTCTAATCAAGCGAGGACTAGATTCACACAGAAACATCATCGCTATGAAGTCCTCCGTCAGTAAATTATAGCTCACTTCCGTTTGCAGAGATTGTGTAATGGTCTCTGGAATTTTCAACCTATGTCACGAATTTTGCCTGCGGGAACATCTCATGCGGGGTACAGGAAACTATAATAACTG